>NW_007731073.1:144892-154741 GCF_000696425.1 Galeopterus variegatus | reverse complement strand
CGCCGTCCGGGCGGCAGGGCTGGGGGGAAGGGGCGCGGGGACACCGAAGCCTGGAGGTGGCGCCACCATTCCCGGGGTGAGCCCGCCGGTTACCGCCTCCCCCACTCCTCCCAGCCCCATTTCTTACTTCAATAAATTCAAGTCTTTTGCAGAGCGTAGGCAACTCCCCACACTGCTCTGTATTGAAATAAAGATACCCGGTTCCTAAAAGTTACAGGTTCACCCCCGCAACGAATAAACTCAGGCTGACGTTATGCTCGGGAGTAGTGGTGGTGGACCTTGAGCACACATCAGAACCACGGGGAGGACTTGTGATAACACAGACCACTGGCCTCACCCCAGAGTGTGAGTCAGTAGATCTGGTTTGGGGGCAGAGAACCTCACTTCTAACAAGTTCCCAGGGGATGTTTATGTGCTGGTTCCGGGAATGCACTTGGAGAACCCTAAGTATGTTTCTCTGATGTTAATATTTTGTGTTGGTCTAACAATTTATAGGAAGTCATTGAAGCTAATATTGGTCTAAATGGCAGACCAGGGTCTGCAGAAGGGCAGAGGGGGCCTCTGGGTTCTCCCTGCTACCAGGAGCTCTTGCCTTCCTTTGCCAGGACAGTAGAATCCCACATTTTCCTAGCACCAGGGGGTGCTAGGCCCATGAATCACCATCGACCAGGGCTGCCTGAGCCCTCTCCACTGAGGCCCCCACCAAAATCCTGAATCCCCCTCCTGGCATATATGTGGGAGTGTGGAGGAGTGTGGCTGGCAGCACTGGCCAGAGGTGACTGCAGGTACCCCTGGCCCACATGTCCACCCTGAGCACAGGGATGAAGGAGGAAGACTCTTGAGGAAATGCACCCCCTGCACCAAAATCCAGCCTGTCCACAGGGAGCATGGCCCTTGCCCCATCTTCAGATGCCCTCAGTATCAGATGTGGCCAGCCCGGGGGCCATCTAGGGGTTCCTTCCCTGGGGCTCGGCCTGGTCTCAGCCGCTGTATGTGAGGCAGTTGGAGGTTCGGGTAGGTTAGACACTCTGCCTGCCCCAGCCACCCCAGGAAAGATAGGAAAGCCTGGACGGTCCACACAGTGTTCCCAGGAGATAAAGCAAGGACAGAGCTTGGATTGTGCCACCCACTCTGGCCACTTCATTCCAGCATTGGCAGAGATGTGAAACAGCTTCCCATATTGTTTCTCTGTAGGCTTTGGGGCCTTCCATGGGTCGCTTTACCTCTCTGGGCTTCAACCCAGTGAATCTTGCAACTTTCAGAGAGTCGGGGGGACTGGGGTAACATGGAACTCCACCATCCCTGAACCCCCAACTCGGGACAGCCAAGGCCTCTCAGACCACTTGGAAAGGGAGAGGCATCACTCAACATTCCTGAGCTGCCATTGGGCCACTGCCAGGGTTTGTGGGGATGTGGGTAGAACTGGCCAGCTGGAGTATTTTTTTTGGAGGGGGGGGGAAGCTTGAGGTTTGAGGGGAGCCCCTCAGTCCCTACTGGACTTCTCCCTGTTGTGAACTGCCACACAGGCCTCTTGTTAGACACATTGAAATCTCCACCCGCTATGGAGCCACCAGCTACTGTCTGGAGCCAAGTGATGTTTGTGGAATGCCAGCGGGGCTCGGGCAAGCTGTAAAGGCACAGCAGTGGCCTGTAGGGCAAATTTAAGAAAAAGCTTTAGGCCTACCAGAAGGAGCAGTCACAAAGCCCAAGCATCTACTCTGCAGCAGACACACAAAGAGGATTCAAGTCAGAGCTTTACAATTTCGCTCCTGAGTTAAATCTCACCACACCGTGAGCTTGGTTATTAGGCCTTGGACACAATTCTTCTGAGAAGGGAGGGGTCTGGCAAGGTGGGGGGCACATAATTATGCAACAGCTGTATGGAGCCATTTAGAGCAAGGACCACAGACAGCCCTACTTGCCATGAAAGAGCCTTCTTTACGGTGGAGGGCAGATCTCCTTAGAATGCCCCTTAGTAAAAAGGGGCAGCACACATATGGCCAATAAATATATGAAAAGATGCTGGGCATCACTAATCATCAGAGACGCAAACCAAAATCATGGTGAGATTGCATCTCACACCTGTTAGAATGGCTACTATAAAATAACAGAGAATAAGTGTTGGCAAAGATGTGGAGAAATTGGAACCATGTGCACTGTGGTGGGAATGTAAGTGGTGCACCCAGTATGGAAAACGGTCTGGAGGTTCCTTAAAAAAAATAGTATTACCATGTGATCCAGAAATTCCATTTGTCGATTTATACCCAGAAGAATTGAAAGCAGGGTCTCAAAGAGATATTTGTGCACACATGTTCATAGCAGCATTATTCACAATAGCCAAGAGATGGAAGCAACTCAAATGTCTATCTACAGATGAATGAATAAACAAAATGTGCTACACACACACACACACACACACACACACACACACACACACACACACACAGTGGAATATTATTCAGCCTTAAAAAGGATGAAGATTCTATCACAGGCTCTAACGTGGATGAACCTTGAGGACACTATACTAAGTGAAATAAGCCAGTCACGAAAAGACAAATACTGTGTGATTCCACTTATACAGGGTATCTAGAGTGGCCAAATTCATATAGAGAGGAAGTAGAATGGTAGCTGCCAGGGGCTAGGGGAAGGAGGATATAGGGAGTCATTTAATTGGTAGCAAGCTTCAGTTTTGTAAGATAAAAATGTTCTGGAGGTCTGTTTCAGAATAATGTGAATGTATTTAATACTACTGAAGTGTATACTTAAAAACGGTTAAGATGGTAAATTTTATGTTATTATTTTTTTTCGTGGCTGGCCGGAATGGGGATCCGAACCCTTGACCTTGGTGTTATAACACCGTGCTCTAAGCACCTGTTGTTTCTTTACCATAATTTTTTAAATGAAAAGGGGGGGGGGATGCTGCAAAGGCCATTTAACCCAATCTTCCCAATTCATTGATGAGAAAACTGAGGCCCAGAGAGGAGTGACTTGGCCCCAAGTCCACATCCCTGGCAGGATTCAGATTGGGACAGGCTCAGCAGATTGTTAAGGTGTGACACAGTCAGAGCAAAGCACATGGCCAGTGTGCAGCTGGGCTCGGGCTTGACACCCCTACCCTCAGAGGCCAGAGGCAGTGCTAGCTCTTAAGAGGTGGCCAACGAGGGTTAAAATGATTCACATGTGCCAAAGGCACTTTACAGAGGCCCAAATGGGTTATCTAGAAAATTCACCTAAGAGGAATGACTCCTCTATCGCTGATGTCAGCTAACCCTCTCCAGACAACTCCAAGAGCCGAAGCCCTGAGCTCCTCCAGAGACTGCCACCCCCACACCCTCCCAGCCCCAGGCCTGCAGAGCAGTGCTGGCAGCAGCTGTAACAGTGAAGAATGTTGAAACCCAGATTCAAATTCCAACTCTGCCACTGTCAGAGGCTCAGTTTCTATCTCATAAAACAGGGAAGGGCCTAATTCAGGGCCAGGCACGCTGCAGGTGTTCAGTAAAAGGCATCTAGGATGCTGGTTAAATACTGTGGGCTCTAGTGCAGGGCTCATCACTCCTGTCCTGGGGCCACAGGTGCCTCAGTCTATTCATCTGCAAAGTGGGGATGATAGTACTTCATAAGGTTGCTGTGAGGATCAAATGAATTAGTTCAGTGACAGGGCTTAGCACCATGCCTGAAACACAGTCATTGCTCAGACATTAGCTATTATTGGGAGATGCTGAGGGCAGTGTGTGTGTCCCCTGGGTATCTCAGTTATTTGTCAGTTCATGAAAGTGCCACCAAATTAACAGGAAATGCTAAAGCAGGGGCAGGTGAGCAAGTCTGGGGTGCGGGTCTTCCACCAGGCCTCTGGAGTCACCTGCTGTCTCCTTGGTCCTGGCTGTGGCTGGGCCAGGGGCACAGAAGCTGGGGTAGGGGTGGGCAGCCCCAGGGCCCAAGCCTTCATCCTCCTTTGGCTGCCAGCTGACTCAGGATTGACCCGGAGGACAGAAAGAGACTGTCACACAGGAGAGACTGTCGCACAGAGGCACTCGCCCTTCGCGACACCCTCCTCCACCTTCCTCTCTTTACTTTCCTCCATCGGACACTTTGATATGCCACTGATGCACTTTATTATTGCCGGTCTCCCCCCTTGAGATTCTCGGCTCAAGCACCAGGAAAGTGTCCACCACACATCAGTTGCCTGGCATTTGAGAGAATGACAGGTGGCCCGACCAGTGAACATCTTAGGGGGCTGGAGAGAGAGTGAGGGGATCCAAATCACAGATGGAGCAGGGAGGAGGTGTGGGAACAAAGGGGAATTGGGGAGGCGGGAGACCTCTTGGGAAAAGGCTACTGGCCGGAAAGGGTGGAGGCGCCCACAGCTGGCCTGACCCACCAGCTGCGTGGCCCTGAGGCCTCAGGCCAATAGGGAAGTATCACCAACCCCAGTAGACAATGACCCAACCCAGAAGCTGCTGTGTCCCGCCTCCAGGAAGGACACCTACTGGGCCCACACCCTTACAGGTGGGGAGAGATCAGGCACCATGGACACCCCCGGCACCATTCTGAGTCCCCAGAGGTCCTGGCCACCCTCATCTTCTTCCCCGTGTGACTGCTGCCCCTTGCTAACAACCCATCTAAGACTCGGGCTGTGAAACCCAGAGTCACCAAAGTCCCCATCTGTGCTGCTGGCAGACATCGCCAACCAACCCTGCCACTGTCCTGCCAAGCACTTGGCAGTCTCCATGCTTTGACCCTGAGCTCCGAGTTTCCACTGGACCTGAGCTGGCCGGCTCTGAGGGCAAGGAGACCTAGAGGAGGGAACTGCCCAAGGTGCCACAGGGGGCAGCGGCATGGTCAGCCTCAGCACTGGGCACCCCGGCAGCAGGGAGGCCAGGCTCATCCCCAATGACCCAAGTCCCTGCGGAACACTAAGGCATGATTCAAATGGTCTTCCCTATAGCGAGTGGTGGTGGCGGTGGTGGAGCTTCAGGATTTGGGTTTAATCCCAAGCACGAGGGCAGGCAAGGAAAGGATTTGGTTCCACTCCTTCAGATGCCCAAGCCTTGGCCAGAGCCCCAGGGTGCAGGAGTGAAGGCGTGTGGCCGCCCAGCCTCTACCAACAAAGCCTTCCTTTATTAAATAGAGATCGTGTTACATTCCATTCAAAGAAGGAAATCCAGACATGGTGAGGGGTGTGTCCGGGTTAGAGTCCCTAACTCTGGTCCTGAGTGGGCTGTGACGGGTGAGGGGGGGTCCAGGTCCTGCCCGCCCCACCCCAGCCCCCCACACAGGGGCCCCTGTTGTCGGAAAAGCCCCCCTTAAGACAGGCATGGGTGGCCTGAGGGCCTGTCTGTGTCTGACCTTGGGAGGAAAGTGCCGCAATCCTTCCAGTGGTTTGGGGAGCAGGACCTCCTGCAGCACAGGGCTGAGATGGGGGAGGGAGGTGACAGGAGGGCCTTTATGAAGAGGGAGGGAAGGAGGAGGGGCTCTGACATCTTAAGAACGCTCTGGGGTCATTCTCAACCATATACTGTACAGGCTGGAGTGGCAGAGCTGTTGAGGCCTTGCCAGCCACTCCTAGCCCTGCTGCCCTGTAGACCCTTGGGACAGCAGGGGAGGCCACCTGGGGGTGAGGAATAGCCACAAGGGGGTGCTGGTGGCCCAGGATTTGGGAACTGGGCTGGGGAATACCCTGGAGATCCGGCCACCCCAGGATAGTCCCTTTCTGAGGACATGGCAGCAACAAGGCACCTACAGGCAGCAGTTCCCAGGCCTGGGGAAGGGGTGCTGGCTGCCCCAGGTGTCCCCTCCCAAGGGCTGAGCCCTCTGGTATGGCTCCAAGCTCCTTGGTCTTTGGTGCTTCCTTGAAATTCTGGTGGTTGCAAAACCCAGTGGGGAAGAGAGAAGGTTCATCTCATGAAGTCCAGGCCTATCTGTCCTGCTGTCTGTCCCAGGATGGACATTTGGTGCTGGCTCAGTGCTGCCTCCAGGGCCTGGCCATTTGTCTGTCCATTTGGTTTCTGACTCAGGGCTGGTTCCAAGACCCTGTCTTCCTGTCTTTCTGTCCTGGAACAGATGTTTGCTCCAGCTCAGAGTCCCCTTCCAGGCCCAGGCCATGCCCTAGGCCTCCTGTGGGAAGAAGCCAAGCTTGGCCAGTGACATCTCCTTCCGCAGCCTTGTGATCTCCCAAAACATCGGCTCCGCTACAGGCAGAAAGAAGGTAGACAGCTTGGGGGCAGCTCAGGGTCACCTCAGGCAGACAGCAGGCCCCCTCCCCTGGATTTGGACAGGGCAGCTGCCAAGGGACCCTAGGGCTCCCCAGAACCCCAGGACAGATGACCTTGGTGAGTGGCTGGACCTCTCAGGCTCCACTCTGAGCCTTGGAAACTGTTGAGTGCTGAACACATTTGAGGAATCTGCGCTGTACCACACTGACGGCACCCCCACAGCCTGATGCACACATGCATGCACACACTGCCACGCACTCAACATTGGTGAGCCTGGGCCCAGGAACTGTGCTCAACAGGTTACAGATGCTTTCCATGCCCACCTCCCTGGGGTCTCACGGTGACCTCAGCAGTGATCAGGGCCACAGCATCAGCCCATGTACCTGGGAGGAGGCAGCCCCTCAGGGACCATCCCCTAGCCTGGCAGGTGTAAACACCCAGTGTGCACTGGCCTTGGCCTCTGAGTGGGACTCGACTCCCAAGCTGGGAAGGAAATAGCTCCTTACTCAGATGGTTAGACCAGATTGGTTCAGGAGAAGATTCATCAGGGGACAAAGTTTGGTGGGGCAGCTGGAAGCTAGACTTTGCAGAATGGGGAGGAGTGGGGCAAGGGGTGGATGGAAGACCTGCCAGACAAGGGGTACAGTGGGGACACAGGTCTGTAGGTGGGCGAGCCCCAGGGGTCCATGAGGTGGCCACACCCGGAGTGGAGGAAGATTCACAACGGAGGCCCCATCATGCAGGGCCTCAAATGCCAGGTCAATAACAGCAATGCTGTCCCCACAGGCTCTGGGTGCCGAGAGAGGTTTCTGGGCAGGAGAAAGAGCAGCTGGACAGACCCAGTGTGGGGGAGCATCAGGCTTGCTGTCCTGGTGAGGCAGGACCTGGGAGGTTCCTTCTGCTGCTCATCTCTCCACAAAACTCAGCACCCAGGAGATTCGTGAGCCCTTCACTAACCCACAACCTCTCCCTCGCTGGCCTCCTGGCTAAGGAGCCCCAGACTCCTGCCTTGGCGAGGGGGCAGGTAGACCCAGAAGCCGCCTTGCCCGCCCAGCCTCTCTCCCCAGCGCCATCCCTCCACCGGCCGCGAGGGGGCGCTCACCGTCCTGCCGCACCAGGCCTTGCTGGATGTAGCGGATGTAGGTGAAGAAGTTGCACACTGCGGTGATCTGCAGGCAGAAGTGGGGACCTGTGACCTGCCTGCCCCTCACCCTCGGGGTCCCCCAACAAGCCAGTGCAGATCTGAGACCAGAGCAGTTAGCCCCACGTCCACGTCAGAGCCAGGTAGTGCTCCCTGCCTCGGACAGGAGTGAGCTTTGAAGTTCTAATTAACAGCAGCAAGACTAGTAAGTAACTGCTCCGAATAATGTAGTGGAAATGACCATGTAATCAAGCACGTGCAAATGAGGCAGACATGCTTATGGTTCCCATTTTACACGTGGGGAATATGGAGCCAGCAAGGACAAAGCCACCTGACCATGGTTACGGACATCGTGGAGCTAGTAAGCAGCTGGAGCTGAGAGACGAAGCCAGGCATCTGCGCCTGAATCTACGCTCACCCCCTGGTGGGCCTGCTTGCTCTGGAGGCTGGAGGTCTGGGCCAGGCAAGCCTAAGTCAAGTGCTCTTAATACCAGGGACGGCAAAGGGATCAGAAGCTACTCATCTGGGTTGCCCTGGTCCCCGTGCCTGAAGCCCCCAACCTGGGGGTGACCCGAGGCTTGCTGCAGGCCAGGCCCAGTGCCAGGCATTGGGGACCCTACATTGGCTCAGACACTGCTACTATTAGAGGACTCTAATACTGTGGAGAGGGCACTGTTGGTGCCCCGCCTGGGGTCCCTTTCCTAGGCTGGGACCCCAACTGCCAGCTGCTGAGAGTGTTGGCCCCTAAAGGCGCATAGGTGCCCCTTCTGCATCTCCTACCCCCACAGACCTCAGTCAATGACTGGCTGGCATGGGGGGTTTAGAAGCCCAGCCCCTTGCCTCAGGGTGGAACCCACGCTGTGCTCCAGAGCCCCCAGGGACCAGACTTGGCTCCTCTCCCCTACCACCATTCTGCCTCCCTCACTCCCCTGAGAGCCGCACAAAATCCCCATCTTAGGTGCTGCTTCCAGGGAACCCAGCCTAAGACAGGAAGGCGGCAGCAGCTGTGCCCACGACAGCCCCGTGCTGAATGCCCAGTGTCCTGGGAGTGGGGTGCCCACAGGCTGGAGGATGGTGGTGCTCCTGCTGGCTTCGCACACACAGACCTTGCCAGGACAAAAGGGTGCAGGGCCAGTGGCCTGGCAAAGGCAGGGAGATGTGAGAGGGGTCAGGGATGCTGTGGAATGGGGTGGGTGGAGGAGAGGCTGTGGCAGGGGCGGGGCGGGACAGCTCATGTGCAGGGACAGCAGGCACCGTGAGAGGCTCGTGACCAGGGGGTGGCAGGGAATGGTGCAGTTCTCTCCCCAGGGCTCTCTTTGGGGACAGACCACTTCCCCCCATCCTCTCCACACCCCTTGGTGTCTCAGGTCAGGGACCAGACCCTGAAACTTCAGACCCTTCTCATCTCATCTCCTATCCCCAGCTCGGCAGGCTCAGCCAGACACCCGGGCCAGGAAAAAAGCTGAGTCCGAGGAGAAGTTCTGCGAGGCGTGGGAATGGCTCACGTGGCCCTTCTGTTGGGACTGGAAGAGGGCAATGGGGACCTGTGGGCACTGAACAAGGCTTTGTGCACCAATCCACGGGGGAGGGGCTGCAGGGAAGAGACACAGGTTCAGAGTCGGGAGATCCCAGGTCTAGGCTGTTTGGCCCCAGGCACACCCCGTCCCTTAGCTAAGGCTCAGACTCCGAGTCTCACCACTGGGAGAATTCACACTCACTTGAGTGTGGAACAAGCTGTTGAGGACCTGACACATCGCCCTCACTATACAGCTTGCTGCCTGATGACAGGACCATTTGTCCACTTGAGTCCTGTCTGGTGTGTGGGGGGTGGTTTCTTCACACCCTCAATTTGCATGTGTTTCCAAACACGTTCTCTTTTGTTCCTTCCAATCCTCTTAAAGTCAGTAGGGTGACAGAGGAAGGGGACTCACCTCGTCCTCAACCCCTAGCTTGGTGAGGGCCCCTGTCCCCACCTGGGTCACATGGCATGTGAGAGCAGAAGCTGGGATTCCTGGAGGCCCCTCAGCACCCACAGCTGACCACAAGGCTGTGCGACTCACCCTGGCCCTGGAGGATGGTGAGATGTAGTAGTGGCTCTCGGAGTCCCCAAGCCGGATGCGGTGGCGGCAGGTGCGGGCCAGTCCGCTCAGGGCACATGTGCTGGGGGAAAAGCAGAGGGGACCATGGGGGATGGCTGGGGCATGCCCACCCATGCAGGGAGGACACAGCAGCCAGAAGGACACACAGAGAGAGGGGCAGGCAAACAGATATGGGGGTGGGGCCTGACCTCCCCTCCCCCAGCAGTCCCTAGGACAGACCTTGAAACCAACCTGCACCCCACTCCTAGATCTCTGCCTTGCCTCTGCTGGGCAAGAGAGCTTGGTCAACCTCACGCAGGTACGCCAGAGCCCCACCCTCTGCGGTCTCTAAAAATGCCCCCCCTTTACTGGGGACCTCAGACCCAGTCACCCCTTCCCCCAACTAAGCCTCCCTCTT
>NW_007731073.1:132286-144323 GCF_000696425.1 Galeopterus variegatus | reverse complement strand
TCTCAGTGGCCCCGAAGAGCCCACCATCTGTTCCCTCACTCCCAGATGCTGCTCCTCTCTGGGGTGGCTCCTAATCCGCTCTCTCCTCCTCACCCTTCACCTGGTCACCAGGTCCCCAGGCTGGGGCACGCCCGCAGCGCCTTTTGCCTGGATCCCCTGAGGTCCTTCCAACCAGCCTTCTGCCTCATCTCCCCCTTTCTTCTCCACGTTGTAGCCAAGGGCTCCTCCAAGGCCCACATCCAATCCATCATCTTTCCCTGCTTTTTTCCCACCGTCCAGGAAAGAGTTACGGAGAACCCCAAGTAAAAGGTTAAAAAGGCTCCTTGGTGCAGGACTTGTCAGAGCATTAGTTGCCTCCAGGTTCACTGTGATTCTCTGAAGGGACCAGAGAACCCTCTTCTCAGGGAATATCTATTGATTTATGAAACACTAACCTGGCAGGTGAAAACACAAACCTATGAAGGCTCTTAACGCTCTGGCCCCAACACCCTCTGCAGCCTCAGCCCCAAGTCTGCGCCCACCCACTGCTCTACCCACCGCCCCAGGCTGTTTTTGTTACTATCTCCGCTTCTCATGCCTTCATGCATTCTGTTCCATCTGCCTGAGAGGCCCTTCCCTGCTTGCAAAACTGCTATGCATCCTCCAAACCTGGCTCAAATGTTCCTCTCCATGACAAGGCTTCCACCTGGCACCAGCCCTCCCAGGCCAGATCTTGGGCTGCCGAGGGGAACTCCTTCCTAATCCCTCCCTGACTCCAACCTGACTATTCTGCTTTGCCACTACCCCTGTCGATGCCACTGAGATGCAAGGACAAGATGTCAAGGCCATTGAGTTATTTATTGGCTGGAATCGGGGTCCAGAACCCACTGTGGGAGAGAGGGGCAGGGCAGGGAGCATGTGTCAGGCTGGCCAGTAAGAGGGAGACCCCAGCTTCCAGACTCCCTGGAGAGCCTGGGGGTCCACAGGAATTCTGCAAAGATACCCTGCATGGGGCCAGCAACTGTCCCTCTTCTGTCAGATGTCCTGGCCAGGCCTGTATGCCACAGCCCCTGCCCACCCTCAGGTCCCACACCAGGGCCCCAGGGGGCATGAGACTCAGTCCTGCCCCCTTGGCACAGCCTAAGGCCCAGCGGGCTTCCCCAAGAGGGCAGAAGGGCTGGGGGCACTAAGCTTACTTGGCGCTGGCACATTCGACCTCGGCCACCTTCCCTGCGGGCAGTGTCTGCGAAGCTACGGGCTCGATGGTAAGCGTGTTGTCCTCCACGGCAGCCTGCACCAGCACCGAGAGCTGTAGCAGACCAGGGTGGCAGGTGGGCTGGTGAGGGGCTGGGCCCCGCTGAAGGGTCAAGGGGCTGCCCCCCAGCCGGCTGCCCCCTCCCGCCTCACCTCCTGCATTGTGAAGTCTAGGCAGGGGCCCACGTCTTCCCGGTACACCCTTTCCAGGAAGGGGCAGGTCTTGTCCAGGGTGGGTGATTCCCTCCAGGCCTGAAACTCCGCAAACAGGGTTGTGTCCACCTGCGGGGGAAAGCGAGCCAGGGTGCAGGCAGTCAGGGTGCTGAGGGCCAGCATGGCAGGGGCAGGCCGAGCTGAAGGACAGGAGGGCCAGGGAGGACGCAGGGCAGGCCCCAGCGACCGTGCAGGGGAGCCAAGGCCAGGAAAGAACTCCCTCTGCCCTCAGCACCAAAGAATTTAGAACAAAACTTTTCTTGCCAGGTGTGTTTTAAGTTTCTTGGTGCTATAAGATTACAGACTTGGGTCCGGGGACTCCTGCTGAGGACCCTCACTGCCTCTTTGAGAAGGAAAAGTTGAAGAGTGACCCAGTGGGAACCCGCAGGGACACGAGGCACACACAGGCCTGTGCACGCAGGAGGGAAGCCCCTCTGGCTCACTCCAAGGAGGTGACATCCTGGCCTGCCCTGGCCTGCGTGCAGAGTAAGTGAGGCTGGGAGGGGGGATGGAGGGGGCGGCCCCTCTCTCGAGCCATTACCTGTTGGGAAAAGGAGAGAGAGGTAGCGGAGGTGGGGGCCGGGGGCGGCTGCCCAGGTGGGAGCGGCCAGGCCGGCTCGTAGGTGAGGTGAACGGCCTTGCTGGGGACCACGCAGAGGAGCAGGGACAGCAGGGGGGGCAGCCCGGGCTGGGCGGGTGGGGCCCACAGGGCAGACAGACAGACAGACAGGTGCACAGAGACAGACAGGAGGAAGGAGAAGTTAGTGTCCAGTTGGAAGCTCAGTGCTCAGAAGGGGAACGAGGGGCTTCACTGACACCTCCTCCCTGGAAGCTTGGGAGGCAGAGATGGAGGACAGGCCCAGGACTGGCGGGCTTGGCACCAGACACTCAGCAAGCCGAATGCTACTGCGTCCCTCGCGGGTGTTCACTGGGTGCAGCCCTGAGCTGAGCTCTCGACAGCTGCATCTTGTCAGTTCCTCCTGTGACCCAGGAGGCCCATTTACCACGTGAGGAAACTGAGGTGCTGACAGGTGGACACTTGCCCAGGGTCCCACCACCATGAGTGTCAACCAGCTTGGACCAAGTACACCATGTGCCTGGCCAAGGCAGGAGTGAGACACCCCTCCACAGGCCATGCTTATCTTGACACCAGAGTTAGAGGACACAAGGACCCTTCAGAACAAGGGTTCGCAGGTGGTCCCAGGCCTCGAGGCTGTGGCTACACAGGGCCCAGGCAGACTCTCTCCGGGGGCCCTGTGGCCCCTGCCCAGCCTCTTAAGGCCAAGGGACTGTGTGCCTTCTCAGAGAACCCCCAAAGGCAAATCCTCAGGGCCAAAGCCAGCCTCAAGAGCAGAGACCACCACGAGTACTTGGCGTCAGCATGGCAGGGAGGGGTTATCAGGCCCCCCAGACTGTACACTGTGGAGGCTCAGGGCCAAACGCCTCATATCATAGGAAACCAAAGAAAAGGAACCTGCCCAGCCCTCACGGCCTGGAGGACACAGACGCCCAGGTAGAGACAGGACAGGCTCCAGGTCACATGGCAAAGGCAGATTGGTCCCCACTGGGCTCTGACCCGCTGACAGCAGGCATTGTCTCCCCTTTTCTGTCCCCACCACCCACCTGCCACCCTCACCTCTTTGCCCTCCTTCTCTGGGGTGAGGGTGTGTCCTGCGACGGGGCACACGACGGGGCAGAGGGTGCTGCTGGTGCTCTTATGGCGTGAGTGGCCCTTTCGGGGCCCGGCCTTGGTGGGGCTCAGCAACTGCGGGTGGAGTTCACGGTTGGGAGAGGCTGGTGTGGACGTGATGACCAGTGTCTTCAGGGCTGTCACCTCCGCCTGCAGCATGTCAATCTGGCCAGGATGGGATGGCCGTCAACCCTCACCCAGCGTTGATACCACTCTGGCTGCCACTGCCTATGGACCCAGCTCAGGACAGCCCATAACCAACAGCAACTAGCACCTAACCTCACCCGTCACCCTTGGAATAGCTTTCAGGTGGGGACCCAGACACCAGTTTTACAGATAGGGAAACTGAGGCTCAGAGAGGCGACATGGCTGGCCCCAGGTCACTGTGAGCAGGACTCTGTTAGGAGCAAGTGTCTTGGAGCTGGCTGGGCCTCCCAGTGAGGGTTCTGGGTCCCCTGGGAGCCAGGAACACTCCGAGTCTCCCATTCTACAGATGGGCAAACAGGACGATAAAGGAAGCCACTTGCCCAGGACTCCCCGGCCAGGTTGAGGTTTCTGCTTTGTAAAGGGAGGCACTGGGAGGCGGGAGAAGAAATTACAACAATCACAGGATCTTCCCAGCCCTGGAAGGCCCCAGAAGTCTCCGTGGTGCAGCAGAAGCACTGGCGGAGTTATGGGGCATCAGGCTGTGTGATCTCAGACACTCCCAGCTGCCCTCCCTGGGCCTGGGTTTGTGGCTTCCAGTGTCCCCACAAGGTCAGGCAAGGGTCCACGTGGGTAGTGAAGGCCAGTTCTCCTGGGGCTGGGAGGCAGGGCAGGAGGTGGGACTGGCCTGGGCGGGCAGGGACAGGCCTCACCTTGCCCCGGGCCTCCTTCAGCTGCTTTTCTGACGCCGCCTGCTTCAGGTTGGCTTCCCGAACCATCTTGTGGGCCTCCTGGGAAGAAGGCAGCCCCTGCGTGAATGGCACTGACACGATGGACACCTGGGAGACCCTTTCTGCCCCATGGGCTGGTGTACCTCAAACAGACTGGCCGTCAGCTCCTCCAGCTCCTGCTCCAGCTGCTCCCGCACCTTGGACAGCCGCTCACATTCCTCGTCCTTCAGCTTCAGCTCCTGGGAGCCCGAGGCGGGGGCTGTCAGCACAGGGTGGGGGCCACCGGGCCGACTGACCCACCTGTCCCCTCACCCCCACCATCTTATGCGGGGCTCTGGGCCCTGAGCTTGCTTCCTCTGCTGCCTGACAGTTTGTGATGCATTTTCCACTTAGCCCATAGCATGAGGTTGAAACACAGTCTGTCAGTCCATTAGAGCCTGGGGCAGGTTTTCAGAGAAGACTTGGGAACATTATTTTAAAATGCAAGAAGAAAGGGTCTCTCCTTTATTTGTACTGCCCTCGAAGGTAAGTGCACGATCCCTCTCCCTTTGGCATATCTCAGGGCTCTCCCAGGCTGACACCTCCACCCTGGAGCCCCCCAGACTGCCTGCAGGCCCTCACCTTCTGGGCCCTGTGCAGCTCCTCTCTGAGGAACTCCGAGCCCTTCTCGCGGATCTCCATGGAAGAGCTGCGTAGGCGCGACACGTCCAGCCGGGCAGCTGCAGGGCCCTCCTCACCTTGGGCCTCCTCCCCTGCAGAGGCCTCCACCAGGGTTCCCGGGGACTCCCTGTGGCCTTTGCAGGGGTCCACGCTCTTCCAGGGGACAGAGACAGCCTCGAGGGGTGGCCGGAGGCCCTCGTCTGGCTGGGGTGGGCTGCGAGACAAACAAAGGCATCAGTGACCCCGGGCAATACCCTGGGCCTCATGGGCACCTGGGCACCACTGGCTATGACCAGGGTTGTCACAAGTGCAGAATAGCCAAGCACAAGGCTCTTGGGGGCAAGGGCAGGACTCACTCATCTTTTTCAACCACTCTTTCCAGCCCGGGACATAGGGCTGTTCTTGGCACACAGTAGGTTGTCAGCACACAGCCTGCACTCAGTTCATGTTTGTCGAACAGAGGACTGTAAATGCATCAGTGTTGAGAATCGGAGTTTCCACTTTTACAAAATGAAGACAATCCCAGTGCCCCTACCTCCCAGGTCACTGAGCAGATCAGAGGGGATGTGCCTAAAACCTTGGC
Source organism: Galeopterus variegatus (assembly GCF_000696425.1). Taxonomy (NCBI): domain Eukaryota; kingdom Metazoa; phylum Chordata; class Mammalia; order Dermoptera; family Cynocephalidae; genus Galeopterus; species Galeopterus variegatus. Next base: position 139,069 of record NW_007731073.1, on the reverse strand, counting down.
ACACAGCAGGCACTGAAGTGGGCGCTGCCTCATTGACACGGTCAGTGCAAATTCTACCTCTTTCAGGGGGGACCAGAGGGGAAGGACGAGGCCAGGGCAGGCAGGGCTGAGGCGGGAAGATTCTGTGAGCAGCCAGGCAAGGCAGACCCACTTCCTGGCCCCCTGGACTTTGTGGGGAGCAGTCCCAGCTCCCCTGGCCTGTCTTATTGACCTCAGGCAAACACCCTGTCTCTGGGCCTCAGGACCATCCCCTCCCTGGAGCTGAAGACCTGGGTGGCAGTGTGTAGTCTCCGTCCTCATCCCTCACCCCTCTGAAGCAGACCCTGGAGAGGGAAGGGAGGGAGCGGGCTCGGCCAGCAGTGGTTTGTGCCAAGACAGCACCTCTGGACTCGCTCACTCAGCAAAAAAGCTCGTGGCTCCTGAGCCAGCAGCTTCTAAGCCACAGAGGCTGGGCTGGGGTGGGGGCTGGGCTGCTGATAACAGTAGGGGAAGTGGGGGGAGGGGGCTCAGAGAGACCCGCACAGGATGGGGGAAAGACAAGACCAAGGTGATCTTAGGACTCAGGGTAGCTGAGGGGAAAGGTGAGAGACAAGTCTGGGGCCTGGTCCCCCTGCCTGTCCTCAGGACCCTAGGAAGGTCACCAAGCAGCTCCCAAGCCTCAGTTTCCCCCTTGGTAACACAATGGGACTGGACACCCAGAGACCCCAGCAAAGAGTCCATTCCCAAGGCCGCCCTGCCATGGCCCTGTCCAGCTGCCCAGCCCAGCCTGCCCTCTGCTCTGGAACTGGCTCAGACTGTGGCCTCGAGGCTCCTCGGGCTGGGTCCTGCCTGGCAGGGCCTCAGGCCTTGATGATTAAGGCGGGGACACATATCCATCACTCCATCAACAGTGTCTATGCCAGACAGGGAAATCTCCTAAAACCTTGTTTGGGGGGAGGGGTGCGGTCTTGTTGGCAAAGGGTCTCTGAAGTTTGCAGGGCTGTGGCAGCCTCTGCCCACCCCCAACATGGTCATGGAAGCCCCAGGGGGACTCTACACAGGGCACTCTGACCATGTTATTTTGTTTAAAACTCTCTGTTATTGTCCCATTCTACAGACAAGGGGACAGGGTTCAGAGATGTGAAGGGACTTGCCCAGTGTCATGCTGCTGGCAAGTGGCAGTGCAGGGACAGGTGGCCAGGTCTTGAGCCCAGCCCAAAGCTTCCCAGCCACAGGAGAAGGGCAGGTGGGGTGAGGCATGTGAGTGTTGCAATTGGAGCATCTGCCTCAGGATCAAGGGCTGCTGGGCCCAGGGAGACTTGGAGGTTCCTCCTTGGCTGTGGAAGGGAAATCTGACCCAATTCCGGCTGGAACTGGCTTCTCCACCTCCGCTCAGGCCCAGAAACCACCTTTCCAGGAGGGGGGCGTGGGCTGGGGAGCAGCGGTTGAGAGCACGGGCCAGGGTTGGGCAACCGGGGTACAGCCAGCTTCTGACCTGGGGCACACATGAGCCCCTGGGATGTCACTGAAATTCTCTGAACCTGCTTCCCCACCTGTAGGATTGGGGGTTAAAAACCTGCAGGAGGCACTGTAAGAATCAAATGAGAAGTCACTTGAAGGCTCTGGGTCCTGCAGCTGAAACCACAGGCCTGGGGAGGTGCCCCCACTGGGATCCTGGAGGCCTGGAGTCCAGCCCCACTTCCTCAGGTGACAGAGGATGGCCATAGTCACTCAGGCTGGGCCAGGGGCAGCAGACCCCATCTCAGGGTCTGCCCACTTAAATAGAATGAACAGAGCGGGTGCGGACCCACAAGCACAGCACAGGACATGGGGCAGGATCCCAGGTCTCAGACGCCCAGCCCTGATATCTTTCCCACAGAAAGGACCACCCCCCTCCATTGCCCACGGCCCCTGCCCAGGAGAACAAGGCCTCCTGCCTCTCCCACAGAGGCTGAGCTTTGCCCACTCGTGTGGCCTGGGCCTCTGGCCACAGTGAGAGATTCTCCTGCTGGTCCCAAGGGCATGGGCTGGAGGTGTGGCTGGACAGTCCTCACCGTTTTCCGAACAGGCTCTCACTTCAGCCACCACTGGGGGGATGGGGCCCTATTTTGGGAAAACAGTGGTCCAGGAGGCGGGAGACAGGGTCTCTGTGACACCGTACCCCTCCCGCTGGTGGAAAGGCCCAAAGCCTAGATCCTAATGGCAGGAAGCGTGGGAACAGCAGGACCACCCGTTGCCACCAACTCCCCAGTGCCTGGGCCAGGGGTGGCAGGAACAGCAAGGGAAGGAGGGTCTACAGATTCCTCCTTCCCTTTACAGCTCCGGGCTCTGAGGCCAACTCCTGTGACTCAGAAATTTCAGAGGAAAGAGGGCCTCTGCGCCCCTTGGGCCCAGCCCATGCCAGAATCCCCTATCTTCCACACACTTCAGCCTCCCAGACCAGAGGCCCCACACCTGGGTGTGAACACCTGAGGTGGTGGGGAACCGACTTCTCAGGGAAGCCCGGGCCATCACTCCAGTCCTCCTGAGTCCCTGTCCCTCCACAGTCCATGGCTCTCTGCTCAAACCTCCTTGGTCCCCATTCCCTGCAGAAATAGAGTCCAGCCTCTAAGAAGAGCTGCAGAGGCCACTGGGAAGGGAGGTGCTCAGGGGGGAGAGAGTTAAAAGTCAAGGTCAGAGGTAGATGGGGCAGCCAACATCCCCCATCCCGAAGCCCGCTCTACTGCCTGGAGCCCCAGGCGGTTCATGCAGGAAGGGCCCCGCTGGGTCACTTCCCCAGGAAACACACCAGGGAGAAAACGCCACTAGCGCAATCCACACCCCACCAGGCCTGCCCTAGGTGGGCCAGCAGGGCTTTTTTCCCCACCCACAAAACACGGCAAAATGAGACCAGGATGCCTGGACTCTGGGGCCTCAGTCACTAAGGAACACCCACTGGGCCGGGGAGCCTGGCCAGAGGTTGCTCCGGGGGGTCAGAAGGGCCCAAACAGGATCCTGCATGGCCCTCTGAGGGTTCTGACCCTTCCCAGCAGGGCCAGACCACCTGCTGCAAGGTCTTTCTGCCCCTCAACCAGTGCCCAGGGTGACCCTCCTATCACCTCTTGGAATTAAAGAACCCCTGTGCTAATGGACGCAATGGGTTTAAACTTAGGACTGGCGGGTTAGCTCAGTTGGTTAGAGCTTGGTGTTATAACACCAACGTCCAGGGTTCAGATCCCTGTACTGGCCATACTGGCCAGCCACACACACACACACAAATTAAAAATTAAGACCCACACTCAGACTGTATGGTCTCTGAGGGGACTGATATCAATAGTCTGGTGACTTGTGTCCAGGGACAAAGACGGTCCTAGGAAGGGGTTTTTGGCGTTGGCTCTTGGACCAGCCTACAAGCCCAGCAAGGCTTGGCCTATACGGAGGGGCTAAGTCTTCAGCCCCAAACCCACGAGCATGTCAGGTTCCCAAGTTCTTGACCAAGTCCACGCCAGCCCCCACTGCAAGTACCAACAGGTGTCGATGTGTGCAGAGACGCCTGACAACACTGCAGGGAGATGCGCTCCCCAGCCTGGTTTTAACAATGGTGAGGCACCTGAGGTTCAGAGAGGGATGGTGACCCAGTGGGAACACACAGCAAGGAAGTGGCAGGACGGGAGCTGAACCCAGAGTGCAGGAACAGCATGTCACGTGAGGAAAGGAGATGAATGGTGATTTCAGAGAAGTGAGGCAGGATGCAGGCGGGGTTTGAGGAAGTGTGAGATTGTGCCCAAGTGGTGGTGGTGGTGGGGAGTGACGCCCACAGCTGCTGTCCAAGCCAGGCAGGCCCTGGGCCAGGAGGGGACATGCAGAGGGGACACAGAGGCAAAAGACTGACAGGGGACTTGTGGGAGGAAGGACCAGGGGCTGGAAGTGGGGGGGTGGGGGACAGAAAAAATTAATTACAGTAATTACCTTAATTAACTAGTATAGTTTAAAAACCAGGGACAAGGTGGATGAAAACAGTGGTACCCACGTCAGCAAGAGGAACTGGGAGGGTGCCTTTCAGGGAAGGGACGGGGGTGGCTGAGGCGTTTAGGAAATGGCACGTCCTGTGGGTGGCTGAAGGGTAAAGGCAGGAGGGTGACAGCTGCTGGGAGGCACCAACTCAGAGGAGCAGCCACAGCCAGAGCCTGGACGAGGGCATGACGGCAGGGACGAGGGCCAGAGAGCCAGCCAGAGAATGAGACAACAGTGTCAGACATCTGCACCGAAGAATGCCAGGGAGGCCAGCAGACCAGGACAAGGGGAGGGAGAGGGTGTCTTGAGTCTCCCTGGAAGTAGAGCCTAGAGTTGGGCCAAGACCCAATGAGCTCAAGGCAAGGAGGGAGTAAAGGGACAGGCAGGGGACAGGCTGGGGACACGGTAGGCCTAGGAAGTGGAAGCAGGTGCAGGTGGAGGGGCAGGAGCAGCAGTAGGTTTGGGGAGAACATGGAGAAATGAGAAGGGCTCAGGATGGTCAGCAGGGAGGTGGGAACACAAGTCCCTCCCTGCCGTGGGCCCAGGCCTGCCAGTCCAGCCCTGAGGCGGGAACCCAGGCCTGTCTCTACCAGGAGCCTGTGCAAGGCCTGGGAGGGTGGGGGTCTTACTCCTGTGCTGGGACAGGGCAAGGCACATTGTCCACACCTCATATCTGCCCGAGGCTTCCCTGTGCAAGAATTGACACCCCAAGACCGGAGACACCCCACACGTGTGCAGTGAGCACGTGTCATGTGCCTGGCATTCCAGCAGCCCAGCTCCAGACAATCTGCACAAACTGGAGATTCTGACAGCCACATCACTCATCCCCTTCCCACTGCATTCTATTTCATTTTGCGTCCCCTTGACCCCTACTCCATGCCCAAGGCCTATTGGGCTAAAATCCTGTGCAGAGGCTGGGACAACCCAGGACAAGCAGGACTCTGATGAGGGTCGGAGCCTGGCACACAAATGTGCTGATTCAGGAACAGCATGAAAGACATCTCTACCTGTTGAGGGAATATGGCAGGTAGTTAGATCCTGGAGGGCTTCCAGGAGGTGGCAACAGTGATGACCGCTTCCCAATGAGGAGGCCCATCTGCCTGACCCAGGAGCCCTCAGGCCATCATACTTCAGAGTTGTCACATGTCTTGTAGTCCTTTGTGACTTACACCTTATAGGCAGGAGCTCACAGATCCATGTCCCCAAGGCAGTCAAAGCCAAGAGCAGTTAAGTGACTTGCTCAAGATCACATAGCAGGTCGAGGACACCTACAGCCCTAGAGCTCACCAGCATCCTGCCTGCTGCAAAGACAGTCCCCCATCCCTGGGAGGTTGGGGTGTTCTCATCTCATTCCTGGGCAGTCCATCAGAGGCTGGCCCTCCCTCAAGATAGGTATAACTAGCTCGATCTGTCAAGTGAGGAAACGGAGACCAAGGGGCTGCACCAACGTCATGTGGCCACTCAGTGGCAGAAAACCAGACCAGAATCCAAGCTCTGGCCTCCGCTGACCAAGTGTCAAGTGCCCAGCACTGTGTTAGATGCAGAAGTACCCAAGATGCTGTCCTTACCCATCACCTCAGGGCAGGCTTGGCACCCAAGATTATGAAGGTATAAACTGTAGGGGAGGGGGAGGGGTGCAGCCCAGTTTGCGGGGGACACCTTAAAGTCAGACTGGAGCTGCCTCTGGGTTCAGAATTTAGGGCCCACGCTTGGGAGTCCCCAGGAAGAGGCTTCACCAGAGCTCCTGCAGGTACCAGCCACTGCCACTCACCCCAAGGAGAGCAGCCCTGGGTCCAGGGCTGAGAGTGAACTGGCACTGGGACCTGGCCATTAACAGAGCGTAGTCACCCAACAGAGATATCTCAACCCACTTCACAGATGAAGAAACCAAGCCCCAGCAACAACAATGGGTCACTAAGTCCTACTCCCCGACTCCTCCTGCTCTAGGAACAACAGTCCCATGTCCAAGTATATACCTGCCCAGAGTTGTCATGAGCTACTGGGGGTCACCAGAACAAGCAGCTCAGTCAGAGTTGCCTGGGCAAGTGTGACCCTGTGAAGGGTCTCGCAGCTGCTGCTTCCAGTACACCAGACTCCCAAGGAGTGCTGGCAGCTTGACCCCGATGCCTAATTCCCTGCCTCCACATCCAAATGAAGGGTCCATAAAAAGGCAGTGCTCAAGGTAACCCCCAAGTCTGCTCAACCTCCAAGTGCTCAGCTCCTCACTACCCCGCATGCTTTCCCTCTACATTTATGAAGCACCTACTGTGTGCTCTGCACCCACCTATGCCCCATGGGATCCAGAGCTAAATGCAGGAAATGAGCATATTGATGACTATGTGGGGGTTGGCTTGGCAGCCAGCTTCGTTCAGAAGGGTCCTGGGAACATGGCAGGGAAGCTGGACTGGGGCCATGTCCAGGACCAAGCCTCTCTGACTCTGTCCTTGAAGTGAGCATTCATCTACTCATGGCTCCCAGCTGTGTCTGACCCTGGCCTGGATGCCTCCAGGGAAGGACATTTTCTGGGCTGGAATCACCGCCCCCCCAACCCACTTATTTCACCTAGAGGCACAGATAAGTCAGGCCACCCCTCAAGGTCACACTGCAACTCAGCAGCTGCATTTTGCCTGGGTCCACCCAACACAAGGGGTCCCAAGCTTCCTCCAGACCAGGCTGCTCCTCAAACACACTCAACACCAGGCAGGATAGTCCTGACCTCTCCAAGTACCACAAACCCACCTCATCCACTTTCTCCCCAGGCCCAGCCTCCTTACCCCCGGCACAATTCCAAGGAACACACGGCTCTGCTTC
>NW_007731073.1:129984-131286 GCF_000696425.1 Galeopterus variegatus | reverse complement strand
CCCCCCCAACCCACTTATTTCACCTAGAGGCACAGATAAGTCAGGCCACCCCTCAAGGTCACACTGCAACTCAGCAGCTGCATTTTGCCTGGGTCCACCCAACACAAGGGGTCCCAAGCTTCCTCCAGACCAGGCTGCTCCTCAAACACACTCAACACCAGGCAGGATAGTCCTGACCTCTCCAAGTACCACAAACCCACCTCATCCACTTTCTCCCCAGGCCCAGCCTCCTTACCCCCGGCACAATTCCAAGGAACACACGGCTCTGCTTCAGCTCTCTCCCTTTAAGAGGCTCAAGCCTCTCCACACCTGAGCCCCACCAGGACCCACTCTCTCAGGACCCCAACTGGGGATGAAACCCCACACTCCACTAGCATCTCGGTTCAAGCTTTGCTAGGTGCTGTGCAGTAAAGTGGATGAGCCTGCCCGTCTCCCCAGCTGGCTTTCCTCACTCCCAGGCTGTGGCCGGGAAGCAGCCCTGTCCTGGGACCACCCATCTGGCCCAGTTCTTTACATGAATATTCATACAACCCACCCCCACTCTGGCCACATTTCCTCCAGGACCTGATCTTTCCAGGCCACTTCGAAGAGGAAGTGTTTGCTCAACTCCATGAAAACACCACAACCCTTCTGCACATGCAGGGCAGGGGTCCCACATCGGAGTGGCCAAGAATTGGAAACACCCCTGAGAACCAATGGCCTGAGCAGATAACTGGTACTGGGGCCACTAACGCCAGAGTCTGTGCCACTCCCCTCGACACTGCGGGGAGATCTCACTCCACACCTCTGAGCCCCCCAGGTTCCAGGAGCCCCGAAGGTTCTGCCATCAATTTGCAAGCGACCTCAGCAGAGACCCAGCCCCCTTTCCCAACTGCACTGCTTTCCAAGAGTTCACCCCGCCGGGGTCCCTCCTCCCTGCGTGCCCCAGATTACTTTGGCGCGCACATGCTCCGGGCCCCCTGTCACTTGCGCTCCTGATGAGCTAGGAGTTGGGCTGTCAAGCTGGGACGGTCTGCGGCCCCCTTCACACCCCACCCCAGGAGAGCCCCCTGCCCCTCCCCCGGAGTGTCATTCCACCTCCCCAGCTGCGAGTCCCTTGTCCTCGCGCTATAACGCACCCGTCAGCCGCAGACAGGGCTGGGGGCGCAGGGCACCTCCGGGTGGCGGTGCGGACACGGCAGGGACCCCCATCCTCCCACCCCGGGAGGCAGCCGCGGCCCAGACCCGGCGCGGGGACGCGAGCGCGCGCGGACCTACCCGCTCCACATCCCGGCGCCTCGGGACGCCCGGGCGTCGGTCCCT
>NW_007731073.1:95567-129040 GCF_000696425.1 Galeopterus variegatus | reverse complement strand
GGCCGCGGGGGCGGCTCGAGGACACGTGCCCGGCCCCGCCCCTCCGTCGGCCCCACGCGGGAGCCCGAGCGCGCTTCCCGGGCCCAGCTCCGCTCAGGCCGCCGCTCCGGGACGGCGAGGCTGGGGAGGAGACGTGGGAAGCCGAGCTCCGTCATCCCGCCCCAGCGCTGCTCTCACACGCTCCCCGCGGTCCCTCTCTCCACCATCCTCCCGCTTAGCACCGCGCGCCACCCACCTTGGACCACCCCTGCTCTAGATCCTACCATGGCTCTCCAGTTCTCAGCTCCCCGGTTCCCACTCGGATTGTCACTCAAGGCCAGCAGACATCCTCCCACCCCTTCATCCGGCCCCCGACTGTGTCCTCCTTCCTTGGCCTCCCTGCTTTGGGTCTGTCCCTGTGCAACATTCTGCCTGGCGGTAAATGGGGTGGGGGGCGATGTGTGTGTGCAGACCCCAAAACAAGATTTCTCAGTCCGACTCTCTGCGTGTTTATCCGGAGGGAGAAATCACCTTTGGCCCAACTCTCCTCGCCCAGCCTCGCCTGCTAGGGGCCTCCCCTCCTGCCTCTGAACAAGCTCTGCCCACCCACCATTTGCCTTCTGGAGAATACCCCCCAACACACACACACACTCACACACCTGTCTGGTCCGAGGTCCTCTTTTTTTTCAAAAGATGACTGGTAAGGGGATCTTAACGCTTGACTTGGTGTTGTCAGCACCATGCTCAGCCAGTGAGCGAACCGGCCATCCCTATGTAGGAACCGAACCCATGGCCTTGGTGTTATCAACACCGCACTCTCCCGAGTGAGCCACGGGCCGGCCCCCGAGGTCCTCTATAAAACCTTTCCCTGAAGCCCAGACCACTGGTCTACCTGTCCCTCTGTCCCACCTATCCTAAGCCCCAACCATTGGCTTCAATTTAAGCCTGGGACTGGATTCAGCGAGAGCAGAACCCCTCTTGTCTCCTGCCAGGGACTGCGCTTCTTACCCTCTGAGTCTGGAGGAGGACTAGGGCTGTGGGGGAGGTATTTCCCCTTCCAGATGCCACCAGCACTTTTTTTTTTTTTTTTAAGATGACCGGTAAGGGGATCTCAACCCTTGGCTTGGTGTTGTCAGCACCACACTCAGCCAGTGAGCAAACCGGCCATCCATATATAGGATCCGAACCCGTGACCTTGGTGTTATCAGCACCACACTCTCCCGAGTGAGCCACGGCCGGCCCGGGATGCCACCAGCACTTTGGACACTACTCTTCCAGTCCCACAGACTCTGGGGCCCCAGGCTTGAGTTTATCAGGTCTTCATTTGAAGACACATTTCATTCATTCATTTACTCATTCATTCATTCAACCACCCCTTCTGAGCACAAACTATAGGCCATGCAAGGGCTGGGTTCCCAGAGGGAAACCACACAGATATAGGCTCTGCCCTCCTGGGGCTCCAGGATGGTGGGGAACGGGGGTGGGGACATATACTCCAAGACCTCCACTTCCAGGGCCATGGTTTGCCTAAGACACACCATGCCAAATGAATAGTGTCTCTGATCAAAATACAAAACAGTGCTCCTTTCCCAAGTGGGCCTGGGGCGCAAGGCACAGGACCTGGTGAGTGGTGGCCAGGCTGGATTTCATGCCTTGCTTGCTCCCTTGGCCAACACCTTGTGCAGTGAACAACCTGGACAGCCCTCCATGGCATCCCTTCCAACTTTCCAGAATCATTCAGCCCAGACCTCCCATGCCCTTTGCGTTGCAGGGCAATTGTTTCCATGATTATGGCTTCTAGAGGGCAGGAAGCAGGTCCTTCTTAGAGCTATATTCTGCCACATACCCCAGCCCAGTTCAAGGTCTGGCTCAAAGCAGATGTCAGTGTGTGCTTGTTAACTTGAGTTCTTTACTAAGTCTTGAGCAACTGCTGTCTTCCTGCCCCCTGTTCTTTTCACTTTTTAGGAGAAAAGGGAGAAAATGACACAAAAGGAGCCCAGGACAGGGCCCTTGCCTCCAACTTGTCACAGACCCAGGCAGGAGATATACTGCGGTAACCCAGGCCAGTGGGAGATAAGGGGTAGAGGAGGTGTCACCTCAGAGGAAGAGTCCTCAGCCTGGGAGGGCTGGCGGACTGGGGAGGCCCTTGAGTGAGGCCTCGAAGGACAAGTGTGTGGTCACCACTCTGCGAGCATTGATGCTCCAATTACTAACTAAAAATATCCTGCCATCTACGCATCCAGCTCCCGTGGCCTCTCAGTCTTCACTGCCTCTTCCCAGTAGCACAGCGAACCCTGCTCCTCAGCTGAAAAGCGTGGGTTCAGAGAAGTTAATGAACCTGCCTGATATCACACAACCGGGGCTGGTGGAGTCAAGTCCCCTTACACCACTTTTCCAAAAAGACAACCCAGAAACCAGAGAGCCCTAGTGACCTGGCCTAGCAGGAGGGTGAAATAAAGGTATGTCCTTTGCCCACAAGCCACTGCCCTCTCCCCAATCTCCCTCCCTCTATACCCCCTTGACATCCCATCCCCAGCCTGGCAGCCTTGACCACAGACCCTTCACTGAAGTTGGATGAGAAGCAGGAGACAGCCTGGATGAGCCAGGTCCTGATTCTGTACTTAGGTCTGTCCTCAGCTCACTGTGTGACCCAGGATGAGTGTCTTGCCCTCTCTGAGCTTCAGTTTCCACCTCTGTACAATTACTAAGTTGGACAAGACAATAAGAACCACCCCTAGCACTGACCTCCCAGGGGACTCCTGAAATTCCTCATAGTTCCATGTCAGTCCCCCATCCATAGCTGGCTTCTCACCCTCCCCCCAACCCCGTGACCTTGCAGAGTGGCAAGATTCCACCTCCCCTCCATGTCCCAGGTCCCAAGCTCACCTGTCTGAATCCCAGGGCTCCTCTGCCAAGTTTCCCTCAAGTACAGAGCCTAGGCCTGATGGGGCATAGTGGACAGTCCCTGAACTCATGGCCAGGAACACTGGACATGTCCCTCGGACAGGGCATGTCCCTTGGGCAGGGCACCCAGTGGGCTCTTCAAGAGAGTCCATGTCTGGGGGCCAGACCGAGGGTCCCTCTGGAGACTGCCAGGAGCGGAGGTGGCAGGAGCCTTCTCCCCACCCCCAGGCTGAGCCTCACACTAACCTTTGCTATCTTTCAGGAGCAGCAGCCCGTGAGTGAGGCGCCTCCCAGACAGGCCTCTATCTCCTTAAGCCTGTAATTATTAACTCCTGTGGCTCCATGGGCAGCACAAGCCGCTGGGGCCCTCCTTCCTGGGCTCTGGGCCAGGGAAGGTGAGCCATTTTGAGGGGAGGTAGGAGGCTTCCGCTACATGCCTGATGCCCCAGGCTTCAACCAGGCCCACAGATGGGGCTGCTTGTTGCCACCTCACCCAGCTTGGCATGTTGGAAGAAGCCCGTCCAGCCCTGGCCCTTCCTGCCACTATCACAGGCATCAGTATGCCCTTATCACTTTGAACCACCACCAACTAGGGACGACTCAGTGTAGCAGTGGGGGACACAAGCCTGGGGACAGGCTGGATTCAACCCCACTTCCAGACTGTGAAACTTCGGGCCTGTTAGCCTCTTTGTGCCTCAGTTTCCCCAACTGTAAAATGGATTCTCATCTTCTAAGACACACCAGGCCAGCTGCCATTGCCCAGACGTGCCCTAAACCACGTCCCTTCCTTCTATACACTATCCCCTCTCTCTCTGCACCTTCTACCCCATCCCACCCCTGCCCATAAATTTCTTTCGCTCACACCCTCCTCCAGGAAGCCTCCCCTTGGGAATTGCTTTCTTCCTCTGCAGGCACTGGCTGGAGCCCTCAGACACAAGGTTAGCCTCGTGTCATCCTGAACGCCCCCCAGAACTGTTGGACACCCCAACAAGGGCTGAGTGACTCTATGGGCAGAAGCTGGCCTGCCCTTATCACCAAGTCTTTCTCTCAGTGTCCCCTTGTGTGGTGGCACACAGTCAGCCTTGATCCACATGCAGGATGGTTTAAACATGCCCCCGTCTCATTTGGCTTGAATTCTAATTCAAGTTGTACCATTCTCTGGCTGTGTGATATTGGGCAAGTCACTTAACCTCTCTGGGTCTCAGTTCCCTGATCTATAAAATGGGAAGTTGTGGATATCAAAGAAGATAATATCTGAGAGGCGTAGTGTAGACTGAAAGGAGAGATTCCGATCCCCTTCTCCCTTGACTTCTCTCTTCCTTCCCATCAGCCTGCGTCCCTGCTGGGGAGGAGCTGCCGGTTCCCCACCAGTTGTCATGCCCCGCCCTGCGGATGACAATATCTCCCACTTGGGCTTTGGGCTTCAAAGCTCCCTCAGTCTAATGCAAACCAGATGCTGGCCTCCCTTTCCTGGCAATGATTTTCCATGGCTGCTCCCACCCCCTTCCTGTTTTTGCTCCTCGCTGATGCCCCTGCTAAATTCACCCATGCCCCCACCTTCCTCTGCCCGGCAACCTCTGGGCCCACCTGGAAACAGTGAATGGAAAACAGGATGTGTGAAATGGGGGGCAGGTCTCCCCATCACACCAACAAGGCAGGAGGGAGGAGGGGAAGGGGCTCAACCTGGCTCATGGCAAAGTATGTGGGAGTTGGTCCCTCCCGGCCAAGCCCCAGCCAGTCCCTTGGGGGTTGGGGGGGAGCCAAGTTAGAGCTGCCAGGGGCTGTATAGAAAAACGTGTTATTTTCTGGACACATAGACATAGTTTGGACTGGACAGGGAGCTGTGAAGGCCTTGTCCTTGTCCTTGGCTGTGACTTAGAAAAAACGCTGTCTAGTTAGCTCAGCTGGTTAGAGCATGGTCTTGTATCACCAAGGTCAAGGGTTCAGATCCCCATACTGGCCAGCCACCAAAAAAAAAAAAAAATCAGAGCCAGAAAAGGCCCAATTCTCTCCTCTGGCAGATGAGGAAACTGAGGCTCAAATATTCACCTGGGGTCACTGGAGAGTTGGAGCCAAGAGGCAGCCAGATCTGGAATAGCTTGCTAGTAAAACCTACTGCCCGAAGTTACCTCCCCAGCTTGCTATCTCAGTGTCATTCCTGCTTGCCCTCCCCCTGCCGCCGAGTGCCGAGTCCAGTCACAGGGGGAGGCTCACAAGGCCACCACCCTCCTGCCTGCCTGCCCCTCTGCCCAGCCACCTCCCGGCTGGCAGGCATGAGGCAGCCATGCACACCTGGCTGGGCAGACCTTGAGGCTGGGCACGTGTGTTTGTGTGTGGGTGTGTGTGGATGTGTGTGTGTGTCTTCCCTCATCCCCTCAATCCTGTGATCCACCCCCTCAGGGCAGCCAGGGCTGGCCCTCAGAGTGCAGACTCCCCCATTTCCACGAAAACAACAGCCCAAGGGCTCCTGAAAGCCGGCTCCAGTGCCCCTCCCTCCGCCAGCTGTGCAGCGTGTTTGGACAACTGGATGGAATGTTTTGCAGTCCTCCCTGGATCCCTGGGCTCAGATTTCAAGAGGGAGGGAGGAAGAGACTCAAGAGGTCGAATGTGGGCCTGGAGGCCCCCTGAACCCCCAGGCCTGACCAAAACCACTGCCTGCCCAGCCCCAGCTCAGTGAGGAGCTGCAGTCAGGTCCCGGCCCCTCAGGGAAGGGCAGGGCAGAGGGTGGAGGCAGATGGTGTCAGAGATTTGGTCAGGCCAGCCTGGTGAAGTCAGGCCCTGGGGATAGTCTGGGCTCAGGGAGGGGCCGTTCCTGGGATAGCACTTTGAGCACGCTAAGACCCAATGACAGAGAGCCGCCTACCACCACCTTCATTTTACAGATAGGGCAATGGGGGTCCAGAGGGGGTGCCGCACGCTGGGTGTGGAGCTGGGCTAGCTTCCAGCCTCCTGACGCTAAGCTTGCTCTTCCCACTGCTCGGGGAGTCCACACCCCCACCCTCAGCCCCAGAAACAGCCAGTGAATCCTCATCCTTGCTCTTCCCCAGATGACACAGGCAGAATCATCTACTGGAGTGTGGTGCTCCAGGGTCACAGACACTGAGCGCCCGGCCAGCCTACAAAGTGGCATTAACTCACTCGCCACAAGGTGTAGAGGCCCTGAGAGCCAGGATTCCCGTCCCATCTCCTGCTCTGGGGCCGGGGCTCCACCAGTTCCCCACAGCAGCTGCCCAAGACCCCCAGAGCCTACCTTGAGTAAATCCTTTCTCTGGCTGCGAAGACACTCAAGTTCTAGACCTAACTATATGGAAGTTAGTTTGAGCCTCAGTTTACCCACCTTAAAATTGAAAGGATGATCTTTGCTTCACTTGACTCACCATCATACTGTGCAGTGCTGATGGAGAGGGGCAGGGGTGCTGGCGGACCCCTTTGGAGACTTAAACATATCCCAGTGACGAAACCACTGGAGCTTAAATGGAGAGGAAAGGAAGGAGGGGTTCCTCTGGCCCAGGCAGGTGTGGAAGTCCCACCATGGTGCCTGGGGGCCTGGGCTGGATTCCTAGAAGTAAAACCTGTTTGCCCACTCCCACCTCCTCAGTAGGAAAGCTCAGCCACCTAATGGGACTCTAGAACAAGCCAAACATTCATGGGAAGACATGACTAGTGGAGAAAGGTATGGCCCCCTGGACAGCTGGTGACTCCCTTCCAAAATGGCAGGATGTGGGATGTGGCGGGGACTGTGCTTGGGTCTTTCCATGTGATGTCAGACTCCGTTCATCCTTTCAACCACCCAGTGTGGTTCTTCACTCCTTTCTGTTCCCATTTTAAAGATGAGGGAACTGAGACTTGGAAAAGTTAAAGGATTTGGCCGACAGCTAACAATGAAAGGAACTCCGAGTTTAATCCAGGATTGTCTGACTCCAGAGCTCATTTTCTCATCCTGTCAAGAGGAAGGGTAAGCTGAGACTTTTTAGAGAAAGTAGGGCTTGAAGAATAAGCAGGCTTTAAATATAGAAGTAGAGGATGGGCTTCTATGCAGAGGAACCGGCAGGAGCAAAGGCTTGGAGGTGGGAAAGAGCAGAGCGCACACAGAGAGAAGCAAACCCTTCGCTTTGCCCACAGCTCAGGCTAAGTTGGATGACGGAAAAGAAAAGGCTGGAAAGGCAGCCTGAGGGTGAATCCTGGAAAGCTCTGAGGCCAAGTTAAAGAATTTGGACTTTATTCTGAAGATTCCAAGGAGACTGTTAAACGTTTTTGAGGATTTACAGATCTTGGAGTTAGTAGACAAATACTTTGGATAAACTATCTTAAATATACTTAGAAACCTAAAAGAAACCATGTGCAAAGAACTAAAGGAAACTATGAGAACTATATCTTACCAAATGAATATCAATAAAAAGATAGAAATTATAAAAAGGAAGGAGTTGAAGAGTATAATAACCAAAGTGAAAAATTTACTAGAAAAGTTCAACAGTAGATTTGAGCAGGCAAAAGAAAGAACCATGACACTTGAAGGTAAGTCAGTTGAAGTTAACCAATCTGAGGAGCAAAGAGAAAAAAAGAATAAAGAAAAAATGAACAGAGCCCTAGAGACCCGTGGGACACTATCAAGCATAACACCATATGCATAATGGAAGTTCCAGGAGAGGAGGGAGAGAAAGGGGCAGAAAGAATATTTGAAGAAATAATGGCCATGCTGATGGGACCCATGTGAGTATTTCAAGCATGCCACATAGCCCCAGATTCAATTCATGGGAGTTTTGGCCTCACTGATACCTGCAACATCACCCACGGCTCAGGCCTGGTGGTTTCAGCCAGCAGAGAGATTGCAGCCTTCTTCCCTGACTTCAGTGAACAGTGCTGGTATGAGGTGGAGGAGCCCCAGTTGCACTGTGGCCCTGTGAACTGTAGTCCAGAGGGAGGCATCCATTGTGCAGCCAGAACAGGAGGCCCAGGACCATCCTGACACAGGCCTGTTGGTCTATGAATAATGCTGGCAATGCCCAGCCTTTTCTCTTAGACCTCTGGCCCAAAGCATTCTCCTAGGACCAGGGATCATAGTGCCATCTTTGGTGGGCACCATTATCTGCCTGAGGACCTAGCTCATCACTGCACATCCTCCAGAATCTAACTATCTACCTATTCTCCAGAGTATTCATGGGTGGTTCAGAAGAAAGATGATGCCTGTTTTTGCTGAGAACTATTCATCCTTCAAGGAGGAGCTTGTCTAATTAACTTGTCGGAAAAAATGCAGTGACTACATGGGCAACATTTGGCCTATCTTCCTCAATAAAAGTCAGTGTTCTACTAAAAAAAAATGGTCAAAAACTTCAAAAATTTGATGGAAGACATAGCCTACACATTCAGGAATCCCAATGAACTCCAAGTAGGATGAACTCAAAGACATGTCAAGACACAGATGTATAATCAGATGCTATAATCGAAGGTTAAAAGCCAAAGACAACAAAAAGAACCCTGAAAGCAGCAAGAGTCATCACATATAAATCAAACTCAATAAGTTTCACAGATTATTTTTCATCAGAAACTATGGAGACCAGAAGGTGGTGGGATGATATATTTAAAAAGTACTGAAGGGGCCAACTCGGTGGCGCACTGGATAAGTGTGCCGCTTGGGAGTGCGGCGGCGCTCCCGCCGAGGGTTCGGATCCCACATACAGACCGGCGGCCGCTCACTGGCTGAGCGAGGTGCGGGCGCAGCACCGAGGGTTGCGATCCTGTTGCCGGTCCCGGTCCAGTACAGGCGCGACACTGAGAGTTGCGATCCGTTGCCGGTCACGAAAAAAGACAAAAAGGAAAAAAAAAAGTACTGAAAAAACAACGAATAGTCAACCAAGACTACTATATCTGGCAAAACTATGCAGCACCGAGGGTTGCGATCCTGTTGCCGGTCACGAAAAAAGACAAAAAGGAAAAAAAAAAAGTACTGAAAAAACAACAAATAGTCAACCAAGACTACTATATCTGGCAAAACTCTGCTTCAGAAATAAGGAGAAATCAAGACATTTCCAGATAAACAAAAACCAAGAGAGTTTATCACTAGTAGACCTGCCATATAAGAAATGCTAAATGGAATCCTTCAGACTGATATTAAAGGACACTAGACAATAACTCAAAACCAAAGGAAGACATAAAGAACACCAGTAAAGTATCACTAGTAGACCTGCCATATAAGAAATGCTAAATGGAATCCTTCAGACTGATATTAAAGAACACTAGACAATAACTCAAAACCACAGGAAGAAATAAAGAACACCAGTAAAGGTAAGTACATAGGTAAATACATA
The DNA here is from genome assembly GCF_000696425.1 of Galeopterus variegatus. Classification (NCBI taxonomy): domain Eukaryota; kingdom Metazoa; phylum Chordata; class Mammalia; order Dermoptera; family Cynocephalidae; genus Galeopterus; species Galeopterus variegatus. Next base: position 119,852 of record NW_007731073.1, on the reverse strand, counting down.
CATACATACATACATATATATATATATATATATATATATAAGTCAGTATTGATGTATTCTGATTGGCACACAATAGATAAAGATGTAATATTTGTGACAATAGCAACATAAAGGGTAGAGGATGAAACTATAGAGACAAAGTTTTTGTAAATTACTGAAACCAAGTTGGTACTAATTAGAACTAGCTTGCTATAAATTAAGATGTTAATTGTAATCCCCAGGACAACCACTAAGAAAATAACTAAAATATATCTAGTAAAATAAACAAAAAGGGAATAAAAATGGTATACTATAAAATATATAACACAAAAGAATGCAACAATGGAGGAATTGAGGAATAAAAAAGATATAATACATATAGAAAAATAGCAAAATGGGGTTAAGTCCTTACCAATGATTACATTAAGTATAAATGAGTCAAATTCTCCAATTAGAAAGCAGAGATTGGTAGAATTGATTTTTTTTTTTTTTTAAAGATGACCGGTAAGGGGATCTTAACCCTTGACTTGGTGTTGTCAGCACCATGCTCACCCAGTGAGCAAACCGGCCATCCCTATATAGGATCCGAACCCATGGCCTTGGTGTTATCAGCACTGCACTCTCCCGAGTGAGCCACAGGCCGGCCCTAGAATTGATTTTTTAAAAACATGATCCAACTATATGCTATTTACAAGAGGTCTCTTTAGATCAAATGACCCAAATAAGTTGAAAATGGAAGGATGGAAAATACATTATATGAAAAGTAACAAAAGGAGAGATGGAGTGACCATATGAATATCAGGAAAAATAGATTTTATTTTATTTTTATTTTTTTTCCTTTTTGTCTTTTTTACTGACCAGTAATGGGATCACAACCCTCGGTGTTGCGCCCACACCGCGCTCAGCCAGCGAGCGGGAACCGGTCTCCACATGGGATCCGAACCCTTGGCGGGAGCGCCGCTGCGCTCCCAAGCGGCGCACTCTCCAGTGCACCACCGGGCCAGCCCGAAAAATAGATTTTAAAGCAAAAAATTATTACGAGGGACAAAGAGAGACATTATATGAAGGATCAATCAACTAAGAAGATGTAACAATTATAACCATATATTCACTTAACAACCAACCTCCCAAAACATTTAAATTGAAATGGATAGAATTCAAGGGAGAAATAGGTCAGCAAGAATAGTTGGAGATTATTTTTAGTAATGGATAGCTATGGGGAGGGGAGGGGAAGGGAGGGTGGAGAAAATTGGGTGGGAGACATGGGGTACAAACACAATTTGTGGTAATGGGCATGCTGCCAGTATGGATCTGGCCATCACATCTTGGGCATGATGGGTGACAATCAGCTTTGTATCTCATGAATATTCATAACCAATAAAAAATAAAAAACAAAACAAAACAAAACAAAAAAATCTGAAAAAAAAATGGACAGCTATGTAAAAGATAAGGAAATAGAAGACTTGGACATTATAAACCAACTAGGCCTAACTTCACTCAACAATAGCAAAATACACATTCTCCTGAAGTACATATAAAACTTCCCCAGGATAGACCATATGTTAGGCCACAAAACAAGTCTCAATAAATTTAAAAAGAATGAAATCATATGAAGTATTTTTTTCTGACCACAATAGAATGAAATTAGATATTAATAACACAAGGAAAATGAAAAAATATACAAATATGTGAAAACTAAACAACACACTCTTAAACATCCAATGGATCAAAGAAGAAATCACAAGGGAAATTAGATGAGATGAACGAAAATGCAAACACAGCATATGAAAATTTATGGTATATAGCAAAAGCAGTACTTATTGGAAAACTTACAGCTATTTTAACACCTACATTAAAAAAAAAAATCTCAATCTAATAACTTAAACTTCCAACTTAAGGAACTAGAAAAAGTAGAACAAACTAAACCCAAAGCAAACAGAAAGAATAAAATAATAAATATTAAAGAGGAAATAAATGAAATAGAGAAGAGAAAAACAATAGAAAGAATGAACAAAAACAAAAGTTGGTTCTTCAAAAAGATCAACAAAATTGATAAACCTTTAGTTAGACTGATCAAAAAAAAAAAAGAAGACTCAAATTACTAAATCTGGGGCTGGCCTGTGGCTCACTTGGGTGAGTGTGGTGCTGATAACACCAAGGCCATGGGTTCAGATTCCGTATAGGGATGGCCGGTTAGCTCACTGGGTGAGTGTGGTGCTGACAACACCAAGTCAAGGGTTAAGATCCCCTTACCGGTCATCTTTTGAAAAAAAAAAAATTACTAAATCTGGGAATTAAAGTAGGGAAATTACTACCAACCTTACAGGCAGAAAAAGGATTATAAGAGAATACTATGAACAATTGTATGCCAACAAATTAGATAGCCTACATGAAATGTACAAATTCCTAGAACACACAAACTACTACAACTGACTCAAGGGCTGGCTGGTTACTCTCTTGGTAGAGCGTGGTGCTAACACCACCAAGGTCAAGGGATCAAGATCCCCTCACTGGCCAGCATCACCCACCTCTAAAAAAAAAACTGACTCTAGAAGAAATGGAAAACCTCAAAAGACTTCAAACATGAGATCAAATCCATAATCAAAAAATTTCCTATATAGAAAAGGCTTGCTTCACTGGTAAATTCTCTCAAACATTTAAAGAAGAATAAACACCAATCCTTCTTAAACTCTTCCAAGAAATAAAGAAGGAGAGTATACTTCATAACAATCTATGATAACAGTATTACCCTGAAACTAACACCAAAGACATCACAAGGAAAGAAATCTACCAATAATATCCCTCATTAATATAGATGCAAATATCCTCAACAAAATACTAGTAAATTGAATCCAGCAACATATTAAAAGGATTATATATCATAGCCAAGTGGGATTTATCCAGGGAATGCAAGGGTGGTTCAATGCATGAATATCAATCAATGTAATATACCATATGAGTATTATCAGAATAAAGGAAAACAACCACATGATGTTCTCAATTGATACAGAAAAATAATTTGACAAAACCAACACCCGTAAAACTAGGAATAGAAGGAGATTTCCTCAATCTGATAAAGGACATCTGTGAAAACCCATAGCTAATATACTTAAGGGTGAAAGACTGAAAGCTTTCCTTCTAAGATCGGGAACAAAATAAGGATGGCTGGCCTTGTCATTTCTATTCAACATTTTACTGGAAGTTTTAGCAAGGGCAATTATGCAAGAAAAAGAAATAAATGGCATCCAAATTGGGAAAGAAGAAGTAAAATCCTTTATTCATAGATGGTATGATCTTATATATATAGAAAATCGTAAAGAATTTACACAATAATAGCTAGTAAATGAATTCAGCAAAGTTACAGGTTATAAGATCAGCAACAAAAATCAGGTGTATTTCCGTACGCCAGCAATGAACAATCTAAAACTGAAACTAAGAAAGAATTCTATTTACAATGGTATCGAAAGGAATAAAATACTTAGGAATACATTTAACCAAGGAGGTACAAAACTTGTACATTGAAAACTATAAAATATTGTCAAACAAAGAAACGATAAATATTTTAGGTGATGAATATGCTAATTACCCTAAGTTGATCATTACACATTTTGTACATATATCAAAATATCACTCTGTACCCCATAAATATAATATATATTTATCATTATTTATAAATCAATTAATAATTTATTAATTTATAAATAATTGTCCATAAATATGTACAATTATTACAGGTTAATGAAAAAAATATATATATATTTTGGTAACTGGACTGTAAGGGGATCCAAACACTTGACCCTGGTGTTACAGCACCACGTTCTTCCAATTTAAAAAACAATAACAACAACAACATATTGAATACAATTAAAAAAAACCTAAATAAATGAAAAGACATCTCATGTTCACGGATTTGAAGACTCCAGCACCACGTTCTTCCAATTTAAAAAACAATAACAACAACAACATATTGAATACAATTAAAGAAAACCTAAATAAATGAAAAGACATCTCATGTTCATGGATTTGAAGACTTGATATTACAAAGATGATAAAGTTTTCTGCAGATTCAATGTAATTCCTATCAAAATTCCAACTGCTTTTTTTTTTGCAGAAATGGGCAAGGTGACCCTTAATTTCATATGGAATTGCAAGGGACCCTGAAGCCAAAATAATCTTGAAAACGAAGAATAAATTTGGTAAACTCACACTTCCTGATTTCAAAATTTCTGCACAGCTACATAATCAAAACTGTGGCACTAGGGCCAGCCTGTGGCTCACTTGGGAGAGCGTGGTGCTGACAACACCAAGTCAAGAGTTAGGATCCCCTTACCGGTCATCTTTAAAAAAAAACAAAAACAAACAAAAACTGTGGCACTGACATAAGGATAGACATATAGACCGATGAAATAGAATTGAAAGTCCAGAAATAAACCTATATCTCTACTATCAATTGAATTTCACAAGGGTTCCCAGACCATTCAATGGAGAAAGAATAATCTTTTCAACAGATAGTGCATGGGCAGCTGGATATTCACATGCAAAAGAAGGAAGTTGGACCTTTACCTCATACCATGTACAAAAATTAACTCAAAATAGGTCAAATTCCGACATGTAAGAGCTAAAGCTATAAAATTCTTAGAAGAAAACATAGGGGTAAATCTTTCTGACCTGGGATTTGGCAATGATTTCTTAGATATGACACCAAAAGCACAAGTGAAAAAAGAAAAAATAGGTAAACTGGACTTCATCAGAATTAACTTTGATGCATCAAAGGGTATCTGCAAGAAAGTGAAAAGACAACCTACAGAATGAGAGAAAATATTTGTAAATCCTGTCTGCTGAGGGTCTAGTATCTAGAACATATAAAAAACAACTCAACAAGCTAAGCAATCCAACCAAAAAATGGGCAAAAGACATGGCTAGACATTTCTCCAATGAAGATATACAAATGGCCAATAGGCACGTGAGAAGATGCTCAAAGTCACTTGTCATTTGGGCAACGCAAATCAGAACCGCAATGAGCTACCACTGCACTCCCACTAGGGTGGCTTTAATTTAAACAAATAAATGCAAAATAACAAGTGTTGCTGAGTATGAGAAGAAATTGTACATCAAAATGGTTAGAGTGGTGAATATTCGGTACATGAACTTTACCTTTATATTTAAAAAAAGACTGCAAGGAAATACATCAAAAGGATACCATGTGGTGTTTCCATTTTCTACTGCTCTGTAGTTTCCTAACTGTTTATGATAACCATGTAATACTTTTGAAATGGAAACAATAATAATCTTAAATCTCTTATCATTGTCTAAAGCAAGACTTTCAAATTTCCATGTGTACAAAAATCACCTGGGGATCCTGTTAGAATGCAGATGCTGATTGAGTAGGTCTAGGTGGGGCCTGAGCTTCTGCATTTCTGACAAGCTTCCCAACGAGCTTGAAGCACCTGGGCCCCAGCCGCAAGTCTGAGAATCCAGCTTCTAGAAGCCAGCAGCTGGAGGGAGTGGACTGATTAAGCAATTCACCAAAGCTCAGGGGCCCACAGAGAAAAGGCTGTTTAATTCCGAACCTGCTTCCTCAGGAGCCTATACTGTGTAGGTCATATTTAAACTAAGAAATGATTCATTCCTTGTCTATCTGCGATTCATATTTAACTCTCCTGCATTTTGATTTGCTAAGTCTGGTAGTGGAGAGGGTGGGAGCTGTGGGATCCCAGCCAAGCTGCACCTGAGGCAGGACAAGGGGACTAAAGGCGGCTTGCTTGGTGGTCCTGTTGTCCTAGCAGACAGTCGCCTACGGGGCCTACTGCTCACCTGGCCTGCCCTGGGCCTTCTTCCCCTACATTTGTCCCCCTATAACAGGTAGATGACCCTTCCTATTCCTCAGGGGTTTTTTTTGCTGATTAGATGACATCATTTCTAAAAAGCACTTACTACACTACCTGGCACCCAGTAAGTGCTCAAGATGTGGGAGAAATTATATTGATTCTCTTCTCTCCCTCACACAATGCCCAGTGCAGTGCTAAGCAGGGTGGGCATTTAGTGCCTGCCTGTGGGACATCCTGCAGCAGCAGAGGGACACGGTGCTGACTGAGGCAGATGACATGCATTTACTGCCCAGCTCTGACTCTACTTCTTTGTGCCTGCAGGCAAGTCATTTTCCTTCTCTACCCCTCAGTTTCTTTGTCTGCAAAATGAGCAGTTGGATGAGGAACCATTAGCATTCTCTCATGACATTTCAAACTACTCACATGCCCGTTTGACGGATGAGGAAACTGAGGCTACTGACTGGTAGTGAATATGTGACGGCATCCAGGTCATCCCACACCCGGCCCAATTCCTGACCCATGATGTTCCTCTTCCTCCTCCTCCCCTGTCATTAGCCGCAGCAGTTCTGAGTGGGTGGGGTGGGGTGGGGTGTGGATAGGTCAGTACCTCACCTGGCTGACCTCAGTGGGGCAGAGTCCATGGGGGACAGGGCAGCTTGGGGATCCCAGCACTCTCCCCAAGGTGTTGGTGAATCCTCTTGCTTTGCGTCTCTAGTTGGGCCGGCTCTGGTCTATTTCATGCTATTCCATTGTTACTGGCAGGACTGGACTTGGTGAAGCTGGACCAGGTGTGTCCCAGACTCTCCCTGCCTCCTCTAGTTCCGGTTGTCTTTCTGCAGTAGCCAGATCTTATGCATTCATCTCTTTGAGTGTTGAGTCTTCCCAGCCCTTCAGGGATCAGGGCTGCCTGACCTCAGGGTAGAGGCGTTGTGGTCTGTCCTGCTTCCAGGTCCTGGACTGGCAGAATCCCTCCTCTCCTCTGTCTAGCTGTGCCAAGCCCCCTCCTTTTCTTTCTTGGCTTCTGCCCTGTTTGTTCCGTGATTGGCCCAAGAGAAGGGTGTGGGCTGGCAGGGCCCTACACAGAGGCGGGAGGTAGCATCCAGGCCTAGCTGGCCCACCCCAGGGCCCTCTGCCCACTGTCCCCAGCCAAGCTGGGTCCCCTTCTTCCTGCCCAGCTGAGGCAGGGCCTGGAAGGGCACCGTGGCAGGCCCTCTGTGATGCTCCTGTTGCCATGGCAATCCTAGGGGAGAAGGCCATAGCATTCCTCCACCCATCTGCCCAGCTCTGCTCTGCCTCCTCTCAGAGATGGCTCTCTGCTGGGGGGCTCAAGAGCACAGGCTCTGCTGTAGTCAAAGTCTCTTCTATGCACCCCCATCCCTTGGACCTCCCTTCAACCCCAACAGAGACCGCTGCCCTAACAGATAAGACTCCATCCCTCAGAAACTGACCTCCGCTGCAGAGGTGATGGTGGGGAGTGGAAAGGGCACAGGATCTGAAACCACAAGACCCAGATTCCAGTCCCAGGTCATGTATAGCCAGGTGACCTTAGACCAGGTGAGCCTTTAGATTCAGTATCCTCCAAGAACTTCTATAGAATGTCATACTGAACCATCCCTTGGTGATGCTTCTGTGACTTGTCATAGTCTGTTCACTTGACATGTAATACTGTCCCATCCATCTCAGCTCAGTGAACTCCTATTCATGCTTCAAGACCCAACTCAAATGCTCCCTTTTCTGTAAAAAGTTTCCCTGACCTCAGTGTACTTGGCACAGATCTTAAGCCTTGCCATTTTGTGTTAGAGCTAGTTAAATGTTTCCCTTGTTTTAATTTGACTATGAATTCTTGGAGGCAGGAATCAGAATAGGCTCTGTTCTGGCATCAGAAATGGTTTGTTGAATAACTACTTTGTGGAATAGAAAGAAGAAGAGGGCCACCCTGACTGGATTGGGCACCATTTTTCAGGGGTCAATCCAGGTATGGCTTGAGTCAATCAGTGCTTGTTGTAGCTCTACTGTGTGTTTGAGTTGTGCCTGGATGGCTGGGGAAATTTTCATGGCTGAGACCCAGTGGGAGAGACCATGACTTGTACCAGTCTCAGCACTGAGGTGGGGCCAGGAGCAGCTGGATGTCTCTGGGGACATCCTGGGACACCTGGGAGGGAAAGGGAGACTGGGAAATCATTGTCAGGTGGTCCTGGTTGGACTTCTGGGATTTTGCCAAAGAGCCTGTGGTGCAGGGAAAAGGGAAGAGGGTTCCAGTGTCCCCTACCTCCCTCTCACAGCTCTATGGCACTGTCAGGGTCAGGGGGAGGAGGGAGACTTCCAGTGCCAGCTCCACCGTCTACACTGACCCTGGCCAGGGGACAAGGCTTCCCAGGCCAGAGCCAGCTAGTCTTGGCTGCCCTCCAGTGGCCACCACAGGGGTGGCAGGAACCTGTCCCCACAAAGGCAGGGTTCTCATTTATTCCTTTAACTAATACAGAGTGAGCTTCACTGTGCCAGGCATGGTGCCAGGCACATGTTTTAACTTTAACTAAAAATATATTAAACATTTGCCAAGTCAAAACCTCTCTCCTGAGTGTCAGTATGTATTGGCAGAACAAGGGGATATAAGGTAGGGAAATAATCTCTTACAGTAGTGATTCTCAGCCCAGTTTCTACATTAGAATCACCCGGGGAACCTGAAAAAATACCGATGCCTGGGCCCCATCCAGATCAATTGAATCAGAATCTGTGGGGGTGGAGCTCAGGCATCAGTGGGTTGTAGATGCTCCCCAGGAAAAGTTAATGGGCAGCCAGGCTGAGAACCACTGGTTTAAAGAGTTGACTAACATGTTTCCCATCCAAAATTCTCACCTGGCTGCCAAAGTAGGCATTATTTTCCCATTTCGCTGATGAGGAGACAGGGACAAGTGAATCCACTCCTTTGCCTGTTTCAGTTAAGGACAGCGATGGGGCAGTGCAAAGGCAGCAAATACTCCTGCAGGCTGTCCCTGATCTCTGAAGACACTAGCTCGTAATAACAACAGCTTTATTGTTTGTCGTGATTAGAAAAGTACCCAAGGTCATGAAATAGTTTTATTTTTTTCCAGGCAGAGAATTATAGAGTCCCAAGTTGTGTGTATAAAATTCACCTGTAATCTCAGCATTCACTTAAGGAGTAAGTTTGAGGGGGTGGGGAGGGGAGGGAGAGAGAATGAGGAGGAGGAAGCAGAAGGGAGTGGGAGAGGGGATTTAGTTTAAGGCTCAGGGTCATGTAGTAAAGGAGGGCTTCTGGAAGTATGGTTCTGAGACTTGGGCATCGTCATCCCCTGCAGTGCTTGATAAAAATGCAACATTTCCAAGGCCACAGAATCAGACTCTGGAGAAGGATCCTGAGAAGTTTCACATTTGATAAACATTCCAGGCGATTCTTACAGCCACTAAAGACCAAGAACCACTGCTACTCTGAGCTCTGTTCTTTTCACTTCACAACACATGATGAGCGATGAGCGTGTTGGTAGACGCCCATCACTTCCAGCGTCTTAGGAGAGCCCTCAGGTATGGATCGATCTACTAAAATTTATTGAATCAGCTGCCAAGATTTTGACCAGCTACCGTTGGGGATCTGGGCACATACTCCCATCCTGCACCAGGTGGCTGGGAGCCAGCAGCATAAACACCAGGGCTGCTATGTCATCCCCCACCAGCCCTTGTCCCCACATACCAGACCCCTGCCCCCTTCTCCTTCCATTGCTGTGAAGCAGCTGAGGCCACGTCCTGCCAACCAATCATGGCCAGAATAACCTATGATGTCACCAGTAGCCAATCAGAGCTCCTCATCAGTATGTGCAGTGAATTCTGTCCCTCTTACCAAGATGATGAAATTCCAAAGCAACACCATCCTTTTCAGACAGGGACACTGGGGTTCGGAGAGAAGCGGATGCTCACCCAGGGTCACCACACACAGGTGGCAGAGCTGGGACTATAAACCAGAACTCCTGATTGTAGCCCAGTGTTCTTTCTACAGCCCATAGGGCTGCTGAGGCCACCCAGGACCTGGACATAGTCTCCCCACCGCACCCCAGCTCCTGGCCCAGATGAGGCCCAGATCCCCCTCCCCCTCCAACTCTCTCTGCAGGACCTCGGGGGTCAGGACGTGGGTGTAACAGATCCCTCAATATCCCAATTTCAGGCCATGGTAGAAGGGGGGTTGCCCCAAATTCCAGCCTTGGTCTCAGTCTGACGCCCCCCAGGAAGGAATTAGAGGGGCCCTGGCCAGCTGTACTGGCTGCTGCTTGTGAGCAGATTACAGGAGGGGCCAGACAAGGGCTCCTTTGTGGAGGCCTGGCTTAGGGAGTCAGGTGACTGCTCAGCACACGCGTGGGTAGCACCAGCCTCTAAGTAAGGCCTGGGGCACTGGCCATAGAGCCCCAGAGAATCCTACCAGTCCAGTGGCCAGACTTTTTGTGGGATCACCCAACCAGCCCGGAGCCCCACCTGTGAGTAGAGGGTGCCTCAGGTGGACTGGGCTGGGGCTTTGAGGGGCTTCAGGGTAGATGACTATCCTTGTTTGCGTGTGTGTGATGGGTGCACATGGGCAGCACACATGCAGTGGTGTGGGCACTTGTACGTCTGTGCATGGGCCCTGAGGGAGGATTGAGCTTGGAACGCACCAGGCACAGACAGACAGCTAGTGTGGCTGCATCAGAGCACGTGGGAAGAGTGGGGGAGGGGGCCGATCATTGCTTCAGTATTTTTTTATTGAGCACCTTCTATGAGAACACAGTTGGAGCTTTCATTCTGAGAAAACAGGCAGTAAATGAGCAGATATGCTGTATAATAAAATTTTAAGTAGTGAGATGTGCTGTGTAGAAAAATCGAGCAAGGTGAGGGGACAGAGAGTGCCAGTGGCAGTAGGGCACTATTTTCAGGTAGGATGGTTGGGGACATCCTTTCTGAGGAGATGATCTGGAGTGGGGATGAGCCAGGCAGTTATGTCAGGAGGAGAATCCCCCAGGCAGGAGGCTCAGCAGGTGGAAAGGCCCTGGGGCCACCCTCCCGTAAACATTAATCCTTTCTGAGGAGATGATCTGGAGTGGGGATGAGCCAGGCAGTTATGTCAGGAGGAGAATCTCCCAGGCAGGAGGCTCAGCAGGTGGAAAGGCCCTGGGGCCACCCTCCCGTAAACATTAAAACATCTCCGCCAGCCAGGCTCTGTCCTGGACTTCCTTCTCACTCTGGGGAGGTTAGAGGGAGCTTGGAAAGTTAATGAGCACCATGGGCTCAGAACACTGCCTGGCTTGGAGGACCTGCACTCAGTGTGTGGATGTTACCACTGTCACCGCCTTTGTCATCATGCAAAATGAAGGGCACATGCCAGTCCTCAGACCTATGTCTTCCCTGCCAAGGCTGTGGGCAGCCTTTGGGCTCATTCTCTTGTGTTCCCACCTCCCACAGGCAGTCAGAACTGGGAGGGCCTTGGAGACTAGCCCCTTCCCTTCCCAATGTCCAGTGGGGACAGCTGAAGCCCAAGGCAGGGAAGGGTCCTGGTTAAGGTCACACGAGTCCCAGAGAGGATCTGACCAAGGCCTCTGATCCTTACTGGTCCCCCATCAGTCTCCCTCTCTGGTTGTCCACTAGGACCCAAGCCATCTGCTGCAGCCCAGTGCCTGGCCATGACTGTCACCTACACAAGCCAAGTGGCTAATGCCCGCTTAGGCTCCTTCTCCCGCCTGCTGCTGTGCTGGCGCGGCAGTATCTACAAGTTGCTCTATGGCGAGTTCTTCGTCTTCCTGCTCTGCTACTACACCATCCGCTTCATTTATAGGTGCAGGTGGCAGGGCTGGGCCTGGGGAGCTGGGAAGGATGTGGCTGGGGCTTGGAGCTCCTGTGGGGCCTCCCAGCTAATAGGGGACCAATGCACCAGTAAACTCGGAGCTCTTGGCTGGGCCCTGGGGACTGGGGCTGGGAACCAGGAAGACAGCTCAACCCCGGGTGGAAGAGTGGCAGACACCCTTTCCTCCAACCCAAGGAGGGGCCCCAGTCCCACTCAGCCAGGCTGTTTTACTGAATCCCACACAGGCTCACAGACACAGAGGGTACATTTAAAATATATATTTCAATAAAAATGTTTATCCAAACAATAAAATGTAGGACAGATATAATCACAGAATATATGACAGCATTTTAAATTGAAAAAGCATCGGGCCGGCCAGTGGCTCACTTGGGAGAGTGTGGTGCTGATAACACCAAGGCCCCAGGTTCTGATCCCATATAGGGATGGCCGGTTTGCTCACTGGCTGAGCGTGGTGCTGACAACACCAAGTCAAGGGTTAAGATCCCCTCACCGGTCATCTTTATAGAAAAAAAAAAAATTGAAAAAGCATTAATGACTACAATGGATTAAAAAATATCAAATACATGAAGTTATTGAGTGCATAATAACACTAATCACAAAGCACATTGGTCTTTGGTTTTTTTTTTTTTTTTAATTAGACTTTATTTTTTAGAGCAATTTTAGGTTTACAGCAAAATTGAGGAGGTAGAGAGAGTCCCCACATGTCCCCTTCCCCTAGACACGCACAGCCCCCCGCTGTCAACACCTGGCACCAGAGTGGTACATTTATTACAATAGATGAGCCTGCATTGGCACATCGGCTCCCAATGTCTATAGTTTGCGTTAGGGTGCACTCTTGGTGCTGCACATTCTTTAGGTTTTGACAGATATAGTATAGTGACATGTATCCACCATTGTAGTGTCACAGAGTAGCTTCACTGTCCTAAGAACCCTCTGTGCTCCACCTGTTCATCTCTCTGCACTGTGCATTTTTGAAAATCAAACACCCTTTGTTTCAACCTGCTTTTAAACAACTGTTCCTTAGCTCCTTTAAAAGGGTCAGTGATGCCTACAAGTGACCCCTTCGGTAGGACCTTCCTTCCTACACCTCATCAAGTGGTCAGCGTGAGGATTCTCCCCACAGGAAACTACAGAAGGGGTCCTCGTCTAGCCTGTCCGGGTTTGGGGCCCTGGGCCAGGCCGGAGCTGGGGACAGCTTCAGCCTTCTCCTCACAGTGTCCCCCATCCCCAGGCTGGCCCTCACGGAGGAGCAGCAGCTATTGTTTGAGAAGCTGACTCTGTACTGCGACAGCTACATCCAGCTCATCCCCATCTCCTTCGTGCTGGGTGAGCTCCCCCTTCTGACTGTCTGGGGTCCCCGTGGCCGCCCCAGGCGCCGGACAGGCCGTGGGCTGACCACGAGGAGCTGGGGATGGGGAGGGTGGGGGGAGGAAGGTCAGTGCCTCTCTGTAGTTCAGGGAACTATGCAGACTCCAGCCAGAAAGACTGAGGTTAGACATCAGGAAGGACGTCCCGACGTTAGCACTCAAGACCTCATTTTCTGGGGGAAGCACTGACATCAGAGTCCCTGGAGACCCTGCGCTGGAGGGGGGGGGTGTCTGGCGGATTTCTGGGATCGGCCCCCTCCCCAAGAAATAACCTTTGAGGCTCTCGCGGCTCCATGCGAGGTTCTGCCTCCGCCTCCCGGGCGCCTGGGTTGGGGCTGGGCCCGCTCGCGTCATGAAGATGGAGGAACCGAGGCGTCGCCCTGCGCTGGGCTCTGGCCGCAGCCCGGCCCCTCGCCCCTCGCCCCTCGCGCCCCTCCCGCCCAGGCTTCTACGTGACGCTGGTCGTGACCCGCTGGTGGAGCCAGTACGAGAACGTGCCGTGGCCCGACCGCCTCATGAGCCTGGTGTCGGGCTTCGTGGAGGGCAAGGACGAGCAGGGCCGGCTGCTGCGGCGCACGCTCATCCGCTACGCCAACCTGGGCAACGTGCTCATCCTGCGCAGCGTCAGCACCGCGGTCTACAAGCGCTTTCCCAGCGCCCAACACCTGGTGCGAGCGGGTAGGCGGGGCGGGGCGGGGGCGGAGCCAGTGGCTGGAGGCGGGACGTGGGGGTGGAGCCAGAGGCCCTGGACTTGAGGATTGATTGGGTGGGACCAGGAGGGGGTGGGGCCAAGACCTGAGTGCCCAGTTGGGCGGGGCGGAGTCAGGTGCCTGAAGGTGGGGCGAGGACAGGAACCTACCCTCGGAGGATAGGGGGTTTGAGGCAGGGCTCTGAAGGATCCTTGCGGGTAAGGGAAGGCGTGGGGGCTTGGGAACTGGTGAGGTGCTCGGATCTACTTCCCTTTGCCCTGCCCGCTTCTGATCTCCGGTTTCCAGTTGGGAAGTCAGCGACTTTGGTCTCTGGTCTCCCTCTCCTCCTTGCCTGAGCAGGTCCTGGTTGATAAGACAGACCCCCTCCCACGCGCTCAGCCCAGAGCAGCACATAGGAGCGCTCGATAATATTTTACTGAAAAGAAAGAGGATGGCAAAGGAACGCCGAGGTCCCTATGGGCTCAGCAGGGCTGGGCCTGGCCTGACCACCTGGTGCCAGCCACCCTTCTGCAGGTTCTCCTACCCACTGTCTTCTTCACTCTACTCCGCAGGCTTTATGACCCCCGCAGAACACAAGCAGTTAGAAAAATTGAGCTTACCACACAACATGTTCTGGGTGCCCTGGGTGTGGTTTGCCAACCTGTCAGTGAAGGCCTGGCTTGGAGGTCGAATCCGGGACCCTATCCTGCTCCAGAGCCTGCTGAACGTGAGCCCACTACACAGATGGGGCTGCCGCGGAGTGGGAGGGGTTATGGCCCAGGTGAAACCAGGTTTCCTGCAAAGAGAAGGCTTGAGCCCTGGAGGGTCATCCTAGAGCCTACGGTGGGGTTGTAGGATCATTTCCAACAGGATTCCATAGCCCGAGGTGGCCCCTTCCCAAATACCCCTCCTATCCCCTCTCTAACTAAGCCTGTGAGATCCTGGTTCCTTTTTGATAGAGGAGGCTGGGGCCCAGAGAGGTTTAGTGAGGTGCCCATGACCACACAGCCAGGGCTGGACCATGAGCACCAGACCCTGGTACCTGGAGACCAACTGGGTGTGAGCCTGGGAGAGCAGGCAGTAGTTAGAACCTCATCTTCCCTCCTACCCTCCAGGAGATGAATACCTTGCGTACTCAGTGTGGACACCTGTATGCTTACGACTGGATCAGTATACCGCTGGTGTACACACAGGTGAGGACTAGGCTGGTGAAGCTGCCCTTTTGGGAAACTGAGGCTAGGAGGACCCAGGAAGCTGCCTGTGATGGGAAGGCTCACGCTGCGAGTTGGGTCTGGGCTTTGAAGGTTCTGTGTAGTGCCAAGTTCTAATAGCCCAAGTTCTGTTTGGTCTAGCCAAGTGGAGGCAGTGTGATTGTCCCCATTTTAAAGAGGAGATAATAGAGACCCAAAGTCCCATGAGTGTGAAAGTCCAGGCAAGGACTCAGACTCCCAGCTTTGATCCCAGGGTCCCCACCTAGCCCTTTTCTGCCACCTCTTCCTCTTTCTCCTCCCAGGTGGTGACCGTGGCAGTGTACAGCTTCTTCCTGGCTTGCCTGATTGGGCGGCAGTTTCTGAATCCAGCCAAGGCCTACCCTGGCCACGAATTGGACCTTGTTGTGCCTGCCTTCACGTTCCTGCAGTTCTTCTTCTATGTTGGCTGGCTGAAGGTGAGCCTCTCCAGGACCCCGCCAGCTGTGGGCATGGCCAGAGGGGTCTGAGATGGCCTGAGATGAGGAGGGACAGCCGGGGAAAGAGGGTCTCAAATGTGGGAAGTAGGGTGCTGGGCCCTGACCACAACCCTCTGGTCTACACTGTCCACACGTTTTTACATATGAAAAAACTGAGATTCAAAGGGTGGGGGGTGGAACCTGCCTGAGGCCTGGGTCTGATTCCAAGGCTTCCCCCAAGGCCCAGAACTTAGGCCCTAGACCTAAGGCTCAGTCCGTCTAACCATTTGGTGCCCTGTCAAGAGAATGGTCTCCAAATGTTGTACAGAACAAGGAGAATTCATGGAATAAGAGTCGCAGTGCCAGGCCCTGCCGGTGAGGCAACTTCTCACCATCCCTGTCCATTCAGCTCTGGCCCCAGATGTGTCCCCTCTGCTTAGTAAAACAAAAGCCTTGAGGTTAATGAGCCTACCCCACCTGCATCCCCAGCTCTTTAGAAGGCAGATCCGCCTCTCCTTGCTCAGGATGCTTGTCCGTACTCCAAGTGGCTTATCTGAGTATTCCTTCCACCATATCTGGTACTCCTTAACAGGAGTCCTGAATCACACTGTGTTCCTCACCTCTTTATCTTTCCTTCCTTCTGTTTCCCACCCACTCTCCCTCCCTTCCTTTCTTCTTTTATTTTTTTGGGAGTGGTGGTATGGATCTCCCTCTCTTCCCTTCCTGTCCATGTGACATACACACACACGCAGTACTGTTGCCCCTATATCCTCCCCGCAGTTATCTTTGGTTTCTACACATCAAACCAGACCACACCACTTTTATGCTAGAAATGTTCCAAGGTGCCCCAGCGGCTTGCAAGATGTCCCCTGGGTCCTTAACATAGCTCATCTCCTCTGTGGGGCTTTGGTAGGGTCTTTTAGAGGTTAGTATCCAGGAATCTGCCCACCTGGACCAGCCTTTAATTCAGCACAGGCCCAGTATATATCTGTTATGTTAGAAAATAAGGAATAAATAAATGTTTGAAGACATGAGTAAATGAATGAATAAAATGATGCAACTCCAGGTAAGATACATAAGGTGAGATAAAGGTGGAGACTCAGCTGAATGACACACTCGGGGACAGCTGTAAGTATTCAGGGAGGGATTGGCTCAGGAGGATCAGAGGACTTCAGTGTCCAGAAGGGAAGGGGCTCATGTGTGGTGGCCCACATGTGTGGGTGGCTGGAGCCCTACACTGTGGCCTTAAAGATGGTGCTGAGGCAGGAAGGGCACCATGGAGGTGTGAAAATGGCGGGAGCCAAGGTTTAAAGGTAGAAGCAGAGCTTCAGGGAGTTCTACCTGAAGGTTGCCAGAGCCTCACCTGTCCCCAAGGTGGCAGAGCAGCTCATCAACCCCTTTGGAGAGGATGATGATGATTTTGAGACCAACTGGATCGTTGACAGAAACTTGCAGGTAAGGGGAGAGGGAGGGAGGGCATACCATGGACCCTCCCCAAACTGGATCCAAGGAGGGGGACCTCACAATTCTAGAGGGAGGCTTCACAGTGAATTGTCATCCCCCTCCCCCTTGTAGCCAACCATTCACCCACAGGATTCTCACCTCAACTTTGGAGCCTGCAGGTAGGTATCAGTCTCTCCATTTCACAGGTAAGGAAACTGAGTCCAGAGAGAGGGAAGTGACTTCTCCCTTTCTGTTGGACTTCTGTCCCTGGTGACCAGGTGTCTCTGTTGGCTGTGGACGAGATGCACCGGGACCTGCCTCAGATGGAGCGGGACATGTACTGGAATGAGCCAGAACCACACCCCCCCTACACCGCTGCTTCTGCCCAGTCCCGTCGACCCTCCTTTTTGGGCTCCACCTTCAACATTAGGTGGGCAGTGTCAGGCAACTGGGTGGGAAACCACTCAAGCGCAGAGCCCTGCCTGAGAACGTAGAATAGCACTAGCCAATACGTGTTGAGTATCTAAGTGCCAGGCGCCGTACTATGCTCTATAGATATTACTATTTTTTTCCTCCCAGTGACCCTGGTTTGTTATCCCCAGTTTTCAGACGATTAAGTACGGATTCAAAGAGGTTAAGTTGCCCAGCCCAAGGTCACATAGCTAGCAAATGGCACATCTGAGCCAGGTATGTCTGGTTCCAACTCTGTGCTCTTACCCTTACCTGTGCTGCTTAAGGACTCCTCAGGCTAGGAGAGCTCTCAGGTACCTCCAGTGTTAGCTCTCCTTCCCTGTGCAGAGTTGGAAACTGAGGCCCAGAGAGAAAAGGGACTTACTCAAGGGCAGCTGGTGACTGATGAGGCAAGAGGGCATCAGGGCCTGGGTCCTCACTCTGATCCAGAGCTATGTTTTCTGATAAACTGGGGAGTTTGGATGGGGGGGGTGGAAGTGTGGATGGTGTCCCTGTGATGGCGGAGGGGCAGCGAGCATGTCCCTGCAGGAGGCGGGGCCATCACAGGTACCCCCTGAGTCGACTTTGTCCTACATAGTAAAGGCCTCAGGCCACCCACAGTAGCCAGACTTTCCTCCACCCGGTTCAATTTCCCTGATTCTGTCAGAATCCCTCTCGAGCTGCAGTGGGCTGAAGGGCTATTCTTGACAGCCCTCTCTGCCTGGGTCGAGAGGGCTTTGGAGGGCCCGGGCTGCACGTCAGGGTCCATACTCAAAGTTTTCTTTCCCAGTCTCCAGCACTGTTCTCTCCTTGCTGTTTTAAGAACTGAATATCCCATTCAGCTATAATAAGGATTAACTAGAGTTCATAGTTAGTGGGAGGAAGGGTTGGAAAAGTGATCAGATGAAGGTTGGGGGGCTTGCTTAGGTCAGAAACATTCCTGGAGGTTGCCTTTGAGCCCTACATGGTCTGTACCCCAGCAGCTGAAGGTTGGGGCAGAAGGTAGATAACAGAATAATAACTCATAGACCGTGCCTCCAAGGAACGCACAATTTAGAGACGGAGCTCAAACCCAAGGCCCAAACTCTGGATACAGGTTACAAAGTACTAGATGCCTAGGCAAGACCGTGCCTCCAAGGAACGCACAATTTAGAGACGGAGCTCAAACCCAAGGCCCAAACTCTGCATACAGGTTACAAAGTACTAGATGCCTAGGCACCCTGGGATAGAGCATAGAGGTCACCTCTGGCTGCCTGGGAAGCGGCCTTCAGCTGGGCCTGCAGCATGGGGAGGATGTGGACCCGGGCAAGGGCAGGCCACCCTCTGGGGTAGGAAAGCTTTCTCTTGCAGAGTAAAGGTCTCAGGCTCCCAGGGAGCCAAACTTCTCCCTTTGTGGATATTGCTCTCCAGTTGGAACCACAAATCCCTGGCCTTGCCCGGAGTCACTCCTGGGTCTCATCTGAACCACTTATACCTGGGGACCAGTAGTTCTGACTCCTGAAGTGAGGGATTTTAAAGGGAAGAAGTGGGTGATGAACTTAAGGGTCCTCGTAGACCCTTAAATGCCAGGCTAGGGACTTTGGATGTTAACTGTGGGCAAGAGGGAGTCAAAGGACAGTGAGGTGAGCTGGGCTTTGAGGGATCAATTGGGAGGTACAGGATGGATCAGGAGAGAGGCGAGAGTTGGGCACTGTGAGGAAGACTGTGTAGCCTTGGCCTTGGGCCAGGGGAGAGGGAGGCAGGGGTAAGGGAGACGTCAGGTCAGTCTGGAGTCCTTGGTCCACCCCCTCAGCCCTGAGACTCCCCCTTCTTTCAGCCTGCACAAAGAAGAGATGGAGTTCCAGCCAAATCCAGAGGAGGAGGATGCTCCCGCTGGCATCATTGACCGCTTCTTTGGGCTGCAGTCCCACGACCATCATCCTCCCAGGACAAACTCAAAGACTAAACTCCTGTGGCCCAGGAAAGAATCCTTCTTCCATGAGGGTCAGCCCAAGAACCCCAAGGGGCCTGCACAGATCCCCAGGGGCCAGGAAGACAGCAAGGCCTGGAAGCTCAGGGCGGTGGATGCCTTCAAGTCTGCCTCACTGTATGAGAGGCCAGGCTACTACAGTGCCCCACAGACGCCCCTGAACACCATTCCCATGGTCTTCCCCCCAGAACAATTGGCACCCTCCAGGCTTCATAGTGTCACAGGCATAGACACCAAAGACAAAAGCCTAAAGCTGGTGACTTCTGGGGCTAAGAACAGTTTTGAATTGCTCCCAGAGGGTGATGAGGCCTTGACAGAGCACCCAGAAGTACATCATGTGAAGAGGAAAACTGTCGAGTTCAACCTGACTGATATGCCAGAGATCCCTGAAAGCCAACTCAAAGAACCACATTTGGAACTATCGGCAAGCAACTTACACACTATACTCAAAGATCATGCAGATCCTTATTGGGCCTTGGAAAACAGGTCTGTCCTGCACCCAGACCATGCTCACTGCTTTCCCCTGTGCATGACCTCTTTCCCCACCCCAGCTTCCCTCACTCTGAGCCTGCCCTTCCTCCACATTTCCCTGTGGTTCCACCATTGCCAGAGCAAGCTGCACCTATGCCCAGCACTGGCTTGGGGTATATACCTGGCCAACTCAGCCGAAACCCTAGGTAAGTGTTGCCATGAGCCTGGCATCACCAGGAAGACTTCCCTGAGACCCAGGTGAAGGAAGATGAGGTTGCAATGGCAAGAATGATACTGGAGGAAGGGCTACCCCAGGGCTGGCATGCCAGGCGTGGATGGGCAGATCTTATCACTGGGGCCAGTTTACTTTGAGCAGGGGTGGCTGACACAAAACCACAGGGCAGAACTGGGGGCTCTAGTTGGTAGCCTAAGAACTCAACTCACTGCTTCAGTAGCTAGGAGATAGCAAATGAGCACTTCCCCATAACTGTTCATGGTGGCACCCGAGCACTCCTTCAAAGGGTGACACTGCCTCACCCCTGGAGAACTAGCAGATAGTGAGGGTGAGGGTGTCCAGGGCCCTTGGGATCTCACCAAAATACTTCTGAACCTTATGATTCCTTGGGGCCAGCCCAAGCCATCACAAACCAGTAGATGCTTCTCCTTATTCTAGATTTCCTGGACACTTTCACCCAACTAGAAATAACCTACCCCACCCCCAATCACAATCTGAGGAGGAAGTGTAACTTCCCATTTCTAGATTCTCTACCATTTACTTTGTGGTCAAAATACAGCTATTATGATTGACAACTTAGGACTACAATTTCAGGCCTGCTTCGAGGACTAGACAGGAACTTTACAAATCACCTGTGGCTTGTTTAGGATATGATATTAAGATGTCTCAACCTTTGCCCTACCACTGCAAAATTTTAGTACTGAAATGAAGG
This sequence comes from Galeopterus variegatus, assembly GCF_000696425.1. NCBI lineage: Eukaryota > Metazoa > Chordata > Mammalia > Dermoptera > Cynocephalidae > Galeopterus > Galeopterus variegatus. The sequence goes on along the minus strand of NW_007731073.1, from coordinate 99,204 downwards.
TGCCTCCCATACTCATGCTGTGAACTTTCTCAAATTCTTCAACAGGGATGAAGCACATTCCTAACCTGTTTCCTAAGGGTGACGCTTCACTGGCCTGGTCCTCACCTGCGCGAACACCAACAGGACACTGATCCAGTCACAGCCATATAGTTGTCCACACTGAAGATATGTTTCTATGACAGCCTGAATTAAATGGTTAGCTTAATGGATAACAAAACTCAGTAGTCCAGGACTACCTCAGCCTTTAAATGCCTTTTATACATAAAAACCGTGAAAGCTAGAATGAACCATTGAAAACATGTCACGTACGACACCCAATTCAGAATCCTGTCTGAATTTGACAAACACACCTTGGCATCTTTCCCAAACTAAAAAATACAAATATTCTCCTAGTTGTTTCATTTTGATTAGTGTGATTAGAACTGAACTGTGGCACTTAAGGAATCTGGAAGATGGCCTAGACAGATTTCTGGCCCATCTCAAGATCTCAAAGACAACAGCTTCCCTTTAAAATTATGGCTTTATGTTGTGTCCTTGCCGCCATAACTCAGCATAGGCTGTTACAAGTAGCCATGCAGCTTTCTTAATGCTTTGCTGCCTAGAAATTTCTTTTTTTTTTTGGGTACCAAATTTCTTTATTTGAAGGAATGATATAAATGAAAGAACTTAAATGGATGTTTTGGTACAACTTATGGAAAAGGTTAAAGGAAACCCCAACATGCATGCACTGCCTTGGTGACCAGGGAAGTCATCCCATGGCTCCGGGGAAGTTAGCCTGAGGCTTAGCTCTCGTTATCACTCTCTCCCAGGGTGTGCTTGTCAAAGAGATATTCTGCCATGCCAGATTCAGGGGCTCCCATCTTGCGCAGGTTGGTTACATGGTCACCCAATTCTTTGATGGACTTCACCTGCTCATGCAGGTAATGAGTCTCAATGAAGTCACATAACTGAAAAACGGAATAGGGAAGAAAGTTATTGGTCAGCTTTCCCAACCCATAAAGTAAATTATTTCTTCCATTTATCCTGTGGGTTTCCAATACTCACGTGGGGGTCATTTTTCTCAGTGGCCAATTTGTGCAGCTCCAGTAGTGACTGATTCACGCTTTTTTCCAAGTGTAACGCACACTCCATTGCATTCAGGCCGCTCTCCCAGTCGTCATAGTCTGGTTTCTGAATGACAGGAGGTTAGGTCAATGTATCTGCAGTCTCTACCAATTAAACCATAAGTCAGAAAGTACCTAACATCTAACCACCACGCTTTGGCAGAGGGACATCCAAGTTTTCCCTGACAACAGCTTCCAAGTTAACATCTTTGCCCGTTACTGTCTGCTTGCTTTATTTACTTATTGTGGCTGGCCAGTACAGGGATCCGAACCCCTGACCTTGGGGCTACAAGGTGGCACTCTAGCCAACTGAGCCAACCAGCCAGCCTGCTTACTTTAGTTTAGATGGTAGGCCTAAAAAAGCACAAAAGCACAAGGTATCATCATTTTATAAGGGCAACTGCCAGTCCTTAAGTGATTTCTAACACCTAAGCACAGCCAGATTACAAGTACGACAACCCTAGGATCTTCTGTACACCTTGATATCCTGAAGGAAGATTTGGCCACCTCGTTGGTTTTGCAGCTTCATCAGTTTCTCAGCATGTTCCCTCTCCTCATGAGACTGGTGAAGAAAGTATTTGGCAAAGTTCTTCAAAGCCACATCATCGCGGTCAAAGTAGAAAGACACGGACAGGTAGACATAGGAGGCGTACAGCTCCATGTTGATCTGGCGGTTGATGGCGGCCTCTGAGTCCTGGTGGTAGTTCTGGCCAAAAGCACAAGGTATCATCATTTTATAAGGGCAACTGCCAGTCCTTAAGTGATTTCTAACACCTAAGCACAGCCAGATTACAAGTACGACAACCCTAGGATCTTCTGTTCACCTTGATATCCTGAAGGAAGATTTGGCCACCTCGTTGGTTTTGCAGCTTCATCAGTTTCTCAGCATGTTCCCTCTCCTCATGAGACTGGTGAAGAAAGTATTTGGCAAAGTTCTTCAAAGCCACATCATCGCGGTCAAAGTAGAAAGACTGAAAGTGGAACATGAACATGTTATGTTAGGGATTCCCAAAGAAGGTAGATATAACAGGCTACGGGTAGTAAAGGTGGTCTGCTGGCCTAGCCTTCCTTTCTCAAAGCACAGCTGACCGGTTAGCTCAGTTGGAGAATGGTGCTGATAAAACAGAGGTCTGGGGTTTGATTCTTGTACTCACCAAGAAAAAAATAAAATAAAAATCAAAACCTGATCCTTTACAATGTCATGAAGGGCTGGCCTGTGACTCACTTGGGAGAGTGCGGTGCTGATAACACCAAGGCCACGGGTTCAGATCCCTATATAGGGATGGCAGGTTAGCTCACTTGGGAGGGCATGGTGCTGACAACACCAAGTCAAGGGTTAAGATCCCCTTACCGGTCATCTTTAAAAAAAAAAAAAGTCATGGGAATTGCCTCCAGCACAGAGTGTCTTGAGGATCTGTATTAGTGCAGAAGAAACTTCTTACAGCCAGTGCCAAGTTCAATTGTGTGAAGAGTGAGTGCTGGAGTATTTACCCCGCACTATTGGTCCCTGCTTCCCCTCCTCCCTGATTAACCATGTTAAAGAATAGTTAAAACAAAGAGCTCATGAGCTTGCCAGCTAATTAAGCCACCACTCAAGGTGACAATTGTGGGCAATATGTTGATCAAAAATAAGATTTTCAGTTTTAGACATTTGCTGTACTTGGGTGTTCCTGAAAAGGAATGGCAGTCATAGAAAGCCAAGCCTGTTTTCAAGTCCATTTGGAGCATGTCTGTTCTTGGACAATGTGTACACATCACAAGGCAACGCTAAAGATGACTCCCAACACAGTGTAAAACCAAGATTTGGGGAAACGTATCCCATCGATTACTGCGTGGAAAAATTCCTTGCTTAGTAATTGTTGGTGGACGTTATTCAAGTAGTTCAATTAGTGGGACACCAACCCCACAACTCTTAAAGTTAGACACAAAAAGGATGAAGAACTAAGTACTCCAGGCGGAAGGTCGAGTGACTGCAGAAAGGGAGATTTGTAGAGATATGCTTCAATACAAGTGGGACTTACAGATAAAGCAGAACAGAGAGGTGAAGACGGCTGCTCAGAGAGGGGTCTGTCCACAAGAGATAAGACACTTTGTACCAGCCCCCAAGGTTGCTATTCGACACCATTACGCAGCAGGCACCGCCATACCCGGGGGGGATGGGAGCTGCATACCCGAGCAAACGGAGAGCCTCAGGGCCACGTGATCGGAGGCAGAGGAAGGGACGGGAGTGCAAAAACCCACCCTCCTAACCGCAGGACTAATTGCACTCTGCAATTCTTGCAACCCCGGGATTTCAGAAAACCAGGATCTTCTTAAATATGAGTATGCAAGAACGGCCCTTGCCTATGAGGCAGACTTCCCGGGGGACGGCCGAAAAGGGCCAACTGCCCAGGCCTTCTTGCGCTAGCGAAGTCCCGGGAGGCCTCGAGCAGCCTGCCTATTCCAGAAGGGCGCCCGGAGGCGCCCGGTAGCCACACCCCGCCCCGCCCCCAGCGGGCCCGCGGAGGCCGCGCCCGGCCCTGCCCCGCCCCGCC
>NW_007731073.1:76739-95225 GCF_000696425.1 Galeopterus variegatus | reverse complement strand
TGGCGGTTGATGGCGGCCTCTGAGTCCTGGTGGTAGTTCTGGCGCACCTGCGAGGCGGTCACGGTCGTCGTGGCAGCGGCTGAGAAGAGGACGGGGCGGCGGCGGCGGCTGCGCTGCGCTGGAGCGGCGGCGGGGGCCTTGGGGCGATCCGAGGGCGCTGTGAAGAGGTGGCGGAGGGCTGGCTCTGAGCGGCCGGCCGGGGTGGGTGACGAGCGCCGGGTTCCGTCCAAGCACTGTTGAAGCAGGAAACCACGGCGACTCTCGGAGGAGAAGGAGGTCTGGCCCGAGGCCGCAGCGCTGCGTGGCCGGGCTTGGGTTGGCGAAAGGGCCGGGGAGTCCCTAGCGATGAGAGGAGGCGTCTCTTTGCCTCTAGGGCCCGTTTAGTGGGGTCGGAGGGCAGGTGTGAGGAGACATGGGGAGGCCACCTCGAAACTTCGTCTGCAGAAGCGTCCCGAGTCTTGAAACTTAGGGGGGCGTCGGGGTCATTCTGAAAATCCCCAACGCGCACCCAGAGGCTCTGGGCCAAGGGCATGTGGTTAAAAATCTGTGCAGGAGGGAAGCAGTTACCACACCCGAGGTAATTACCTCGTAATGCAAATTGGGAAAATGCAAGGTGGCAACGTGCGCCTTAGGTGGTCCACTGAGTCAGGAGCTGGGCTGAGAAGGGGCGGCTTTCAATTCCTCAGAGTTCAGGAAGGGAGCACGCAGGAGAAGAAGTGGGGGCCCACGGCCGGTTTCGGGTCTGTCCCGGCCCTTCTGACTCTGGCGACCGTGTCCGCCATTTGCTGAAAGCAAATGTGGATCCTTGTGCAGATTATACAACAAAGACTAGGCAGGTCGTGTTTCCCAAGAGACAGAGAGGGGACCGTCTTCTCCGAGGGAGTCATGGGGGTGAGCCACCTAGGGTTCTGAGAAAATCGCTGGTGATGCTTAAAACTCAAAGATAGATCTCTGGGTTAAAAAGAAAGGAGAAGTGACTTGGATCTGGAGACGCAGTCACAGGTGGCCCTATGGGGCCCTAGAGGGGTAGGGCTACTGTGAGTGGCTTGCAGCTGTGCCCCAGGCACAGAGTAGGTATGAATTCTTGGGTGGCAGAGCTGAAGCTAGGTCTCTGCTCCTAGCTAGGCCCTGTCCACTATTTTCAGTCAGGTCTTCTGACACATAGGTGTGTCAGTCAGGTGGGAGACCTATCAAGACCCTTTTCAGGATACTCCAAAGCATGCGACCGGAAGCTGGACTTGCAAATTATTTTTTAAAAAAGCAACTCTACTGAAATATTAAAAAAATGGCCGATGGGGGCCGGCCCTTGGCTCACTTGGGAGAGTGCGGCGCTGGTAGTGCCGAGGCCGTGGGTTCGGATCCTATATAGGGATGGCCGGTGCACTCGCTGGCTGAGCGTGGTGCGGACAACACCGTGCCGAGGGTCGCGATCCCCTTACCGGTCAAAAAAAATGGCTGATGGAATTGTGGCAGTCTCTCTTTTTGGGTCTTTATTAATTTCACAAGGAACATATTTTACTTTCAGGAAAAATATCTTAGTGGTTGTAGAGCTACAATAAAGTAAGCAGAAGGATACTGCTGTACATGGGGTGCCTTAAACTGCCTGGGAGAGGAGGTCAGGGAATGTTTTCCTGAGAAAGTGATACTTGAGCTAAGTTTGAAGAAAAAGCTAAAAGGAAGGTGAAGTGAAGAAGGGAGATGGGGAAAAAAATTCCAAGCAGAGGGAACAGCATATGCGAAGGTGAAGGTGTGGAGACACATGGCCTGTTCATGGTACCTTAAGAAAGTCCATTGGCCTGGAAAGTAGAGTGCATGTTGGGCAATGCTGGAAGGGTGGAGTATAGGGGCAAGGTCCCTTTTTGTGTGCCACAAAAAGTGGTTAAACATTAATCCAAGAAAAAACATGGACACACCGCAGTTTTGTTTTCAGAAGCCTTATGCTGAACCAACAAAAAACTGTTAGGATAAGAATCCAGCAAAGTCACCATTATAGGGTGCAAAGCTTTCTGTTCTAATGAAGGTAAAAAAATGAATGAAAGAAAAAAAAAATTTCACTTACATTGGCAACAAAAGCTTAAAGTATCTAGGAATGAAGCTGACAAGAAATGTATGAGGAAAACTATAAATGCTTACTACTGGACCCCCCCCCCCCAAAAAAAAAAGAACCAAAAAAAGAAAAAACAAAACTCATGAAAATCAAGAGACACCATGTTCCTAAAAGGCCAGCCTCTGTTTTGTAAAGGTGTTAATTCTCCCTGAATAAACCTATAAATTCAACGCAATTTCCATAAAATGCACTGTTTTAGGGGGAACTTGACAACGTGATTCTAAAGGTTATTTGGAAGAGTGAGTGTGTAGAATGGCTGATAAACATTTGGAGGAAAAAAAGATTGTCAGGGTAGATTTGCCTTTTCTGCTATAAAAGAAAAGTACAATAAAGTACATAAGCAGTGTGGTACTGGCACAGGATGAGATGCTAGATCGAAGCAACAAAATCATCCGATCCAGATATGTATGAGAATTTGGTATTCACTCAAGTGGTGTTTCAAATTAGGGGAGAGGCAGAAAGAATGGGTTCAACACTGTTGAAATAATTGACAGTCATATAGAAAATATGACTCACTCTTGTATTTAAAAATACATTCTGGATGTATTAAAAGTCCAAGCCTTAAAAAAAAAACAAAACCTATAAAGTTTCGAGAAGGATGTATGAGTCTTTGTATAGAAGATTATCTTTTGTAATTTGGGGGTGGGAGTATTCTTCTGAGGCTGTTGGAAGCCATAACAGGACAGTTGGCAGGTTTGACAACTTACAAATGAAAAGCTGTGAGATGGAAGATGTCATAAACCAAGTTAAAATAGAAATGACAAATTAGGTTGATGATATTTGTAGCTCATATAAATGAGGAAGATTAATAACCATACTATATCTAGTTTATATGTATAATTATATATTTTATAAGATCTTTTTGATGGTCTTCCTGCTCCGGTAGATTGGAAACTGCTGGAAGGCAGGCATTATTTCTGTCTTTGTCCCTGCACTTCCTGTACTCCAGCATTTTGCAATATGCTTGTTCCGTAGGGCTCAGTATTTGTTGCATGAACACACAGATGCATGATTGGATGTGGGGGATGGATTAAAGTCAGGCAGGAGGGCTGGCAGTGGAGAGGCAACAGCCTAAGTTGTCAGTGAGCAGAGGAGACACAAAGCAGATTTGAGATATATGAAGACAGAACAGGATAAGGTGGCTGATTGGGTAGGGTGGGGGTTGGGAGGTGAGGAGTGGGTAAAAGAGGTCCCCCAGCTTTCTGGCCTGGGCAGCTGCTGTCATTCACTGAGCCAGGGAGCACAGGAGGAAATGCAGGTTTGGGGGAAGGCTGTTGGGAAGGTCAGCTTGTTTTGATTTTTTTGTTTTGTTTGTTTGTTTGCTTATTTTTCTCCAGCTTGGTTTTGGACTGGATGTGCTAAGTTCCAGCGCCACAGTTTCAGGTGGACCGAGTCAGCGTAATGTTGAGCCCACTGGAAGGAAGTCGGTCTACTGCAGAAGTAGGTTTCACGAAATCAGTATTGGCTCTGTGCCTGGTTAAACACGTATGTAGCTGCAGTGAACATCACAGCAGAGCAGGGACAGCTTGTGCTGTGTCACAGGGGAGGCTGCCCGGAAAGAATGGAAGGGAAATCTTCTGTTGGGATGTGTGTTCATGTTGTATGATTTGCGTGGGCCCGGTCCCCACCTTCTGGGAGCGCCGGGTGTCAGAGCTGCCATCTCCAAGCCTTCTAAATTCTTCCGAAGCTACTGCTTGGTCTTTGGACCTTTGTCGATCTGGATTCCGCCTCCTCCCTCCGACCCAACTCCTCGTGACTTTGAGGAGGCGGGGAGTTTGGCTCGCCTCTTGGGACAAAGCCTCCCAGGGCCAGGAGCGGAGGGAGGGACCGCAGGCGAGAGAACAGCCAGGCAGTTGTTTCTGGAGGATACAGCTCATCCCAGAGCAGGAGCGAGCAGAGGTGGGGACTGTGGTAAAGGGCTGCCCCACTGTGACTCAGCACTCTGGTGGTCCAGGGGGTTGGGCTTAGGCTCCAAAAGTGCTGTGTCATGGAGGAGAAGGGAAAGTCCAAAGACTTGGAGAGCTGTGGCTTCACTATGGGGAGAGCGAGGGAGAGTGACCCTGTCCGATTGCCTACTGGGACAAAGACCAGAGGCTGCACCAGGAACAAAGGGGTCTAGATCACCCAGCCAGGCCTTGGATGGTGTTTTTTGCTGGAAAGGGGGGGGGGGGTACGTGACTTTTCTTACGTTCCTCAGTGCCTTCCTGCCTCAAGGCGTGTTCTCAACAGATGTTGGGTCTCTCCCTTCTAGGGGTTGTTGCTCTGCAGTCACAGTTTAGGATTCTGCAGCTAGGAAATCATAGAGTACTAAGGCGTGGAAGGGACTTTAGAGTTTCCAGATCACAGTGTTTTACAGATAAGGAGGTGAGGTCCAAAGAAGGAGAGGCTTGCCCAAAGCCAGTCACTGGCGGAAACACACACTGAAGTCACACAGGTTACATCATGGAACACGGCGTGGCATTAGAAACAATAAGTGTGCTGCTGGAAAGTGTATGTGAGATAACGTTAGGTGAAAAAGCAGAGCCCCAAATAGTTCCCGCAAGCTGATTACATGAGGAAAATGGCAGGGCTGGAAACATCAATAAGGATTGGGAGAGAATAGGTCAAGTGATGTTTTAACTGAAGAGCTAATTGTTTTAAATGTATGGGATTCCCCCTGAAGTGAAGTGTGCAGGAAATTAGAGTTCACAAATTCTGAGTTCAGAAACAATGCTAAGTCAGATTCGAGTACATTTCTGGATGATGCAACCATGGTTCAGAGAGCTTGTCCTTAAATCATTTCTTGAAAGAACATACAGCCATAGAGACTTAAAGTACTCAGAATCCCCCTCTTCCAGAAGGTCAGGAACCACAATTTTGAATGTTAGAAGACTGCTAAAGGAAGGCCCTTTTTAAAAAAGGAACCCCCAGATTCCGCCGCGGGGAGCCCAGCACTCCACACTTCTGCCAGAGACCTTATCATGACTTGGGGCCTGGGCTATTTGTTTGCTCATTTTCCTGCTGGACTTTGAGCTCCTTTTTTTTTCTGTGTCCCCAGAACTTATGGCAGCCCAGGGGTGCTTCCAGTTCTAGCAGTCTGCAGCTCTATACCTCTTCTCTGGAATTGTCATGCCCAGTGGAATGTCTGGACTCTTCCTTTGGACCACCAGCCCTTGGAAGTCAAAGATTTTTGTCTTTGATAGTCCCCTGCTGTACCCTTCTTATGATCCTCTGGGTTTCTGCCCACACCCTAGAAGCTTCAGAGAGGTCACCTGGCCTTTCTGAACTTTGAATCCTGTATTTATTTACAGTATCTGGAGCCCGCCTTTCCCCATGCTACCTTGAATGCCCTCCCTCCCTTTGGTACCCTCTTCACGGCAGTTCACGTTGCACACCATCAGCTGGTACCCACTATACAGCATGCCCACATCACCCCGTCTGGGCTCAGTGTGTCCACCCTGGCCAAATCAGTGGAGGCCCAGCTCAGCGCAGGTGGCAGGTGGGGACCAACAGCCAGCAGCCTTGGAGGGGATGGAAAGAGAAAAGAGACTTGCATGCCTGGGCAGCCAGGGGCTGGGGGTGCTTCCTTATGAAAGTGGGGACTCATGTCTTCTTCGGCCTTCCATGGTGTGGACACTCTCTTACTTTGCCTACACTCGGGCAGGCTGAGCAAAAGCAGTCCCTGGAATGCAGGTGAAGGTCGAGTAGCTGGGGGAGAAGACTTGAGCTAGAGATCCAGCTACACAGAGTCTGGGGATGGGCGATCTCTGAGTCTCTTGTGGTGGGGTGTAGGGGTAGGGGACAAGACACAGAGGCTGTTTAAGAATCTGAGAGGTTGGCAGCCCAGGGCAGAGAGGAGGTGGAAGTAAAGGGAAGCTTGGGACTGACCAAGCTGGGAGGCTGCAGGAGGAGGCAGCTGCACTGAGTGGCCAGGTGACTTCCTGCCTCCAGTGAAGGTCCCTTAGGTGCAATCCCGCAAGCTAGCCTGTTTGGGCCACCAGATGCAGGCCTGCTGGTCAGCAGAGGGGAGTCCTGAGTGTCCTGAGAGAGGGTCAGGATGCACAGGATCTCATGGAAGAGGTCTCAATCAACCTGTGGCTGCTCCCAGTGTCTCAGGCTCCTTGTTTCCTGCCTGTACTACCTCCTGCAGCCTCACCCTCTCTAACTTGTCTCTTTTCTGTCTCTTTTCAGCATTATGAAATGCAAAGGTAAGCGTTTCACTTCTAGATTAAAACCCCCGAGGCCTCTGATCCAGCCTAACAGTGTTCCCCTGACACCTCTGGACATGGCACCACTGATCATTCTGCCCAGGATGCCTACCCCTGATTTTTCTGCCTGAAAAACTACCCAGCCATCAACACCCAGCTCAAATATCCTCCCTGAGGCTTCCCATGCTCCCCTGCAGGGTGGAGAGTTTCCATTCTTTGTGCTGTCCAGCACTCTGAGCAAGCCTCCACGCTCCCCTCCTGCAGTGACCTATTATGTAGCTACCGCTCCACTCGAAGGGGAGCCCCTGCCCCATTCATCTGGGCAATGCCTTCCCCTTCCCCACCTCAGGACCCAGCAAAGCACTGGTTCACAGACTACCGAGAAATATGGGTTGGATTTAACTTGGACTCAGCTCCTACCCCAGCTCTTACTCACTTTTCCTGTTATTGAGGAACAGGCTGCCCCTGACCTCTTGCCTCAAGGTTTGGATTTTCCATCTTTACTTAGGGAAGACTAGCCCTTTCTACCTCCCACATGGAATGTGCAGATAATAGTGAATCTTTCTGGGGTTTGAGGATTATTTCCCAGCAGAAACCCAAGGACGCTCACTGCAAAGCAGTGGGGCCTGGGACCAGCTAGCCATGGTCATGGGCTCCACTGCTCTGAGGACCAGTTGCCTCTGTCTACTCTTGTAGCCATAGAGTGTTTCCTCAACTGGGGGAATTTGTGGGCTATAACATGAGAGCAGGGGAAGAAATAAAGAAGGATTAGTGTAAGAGAAGCTCACTATTATGAAACAATGCCATGTGCCTCCAGGTTCTTGAAGTGGTTGTTGTTCCATAAACAATGAACATAATGTGTCAGAGAGCTCACAAAAAAGCAAGTTGACATGTTTGTGGCTGAAACTGACAGCACCTCTGGGGAGGAGGTAGGGCAGGTAGCCTGTGCTGAGTCTCCTTCTTTCAAAGGAGGACGCTAGAGCTCAGAGAGGTTAAGTGACTGCTTTGCCTAAGATTGCGCAGCTGGTGACAGAGCTCTGACTGGAACCCAGATGCTAATTGTGGAGCAATTTCCCAAATCTGATGCCCTGACGCAGCCATGCCAGCAATTTTGAAACTCAGCACAGTATGTGCCCCTTGGTCACGAGGCATGGAGGAAGATCCTTGAGATCCCAGTTGCCTGGAAACTTCTGAAATATCCCTGTAGGAGAAGTTCCTGCAGCCCTGAATCCCAGGCAAAGGTGAGTCAGCACCCACCTTTGACCAGCAGAGGCACCTGCCAGGATGGTTGGCACTCTCAAAGTAGTCGCTGAGATTCCACCAGTAGCAAAGCTGTAATGGGTGACTTTCAAAACTGATAGGCTGATTTGATAGTAACTGGAGTCCTTTTGCTTGGTGGGGTCTTATCGTTTTTCAGAAGATATGGGGATCCCATGGCAAGGCCCAGATTGTAGACTTGGTCTTGAGTTGTCTCCTGAGCTTGGTGCTGGTCGCTGGCAGGCCCAGGAGATACCTGGGTGGCCTGGGGACTGTTGGTTGTTCAGTGGCATCCCTGAGCAGAGCGGCTGGGCCTGGGCCCATGCTTGAGACCTCAGGGTACTTCTGGAGCATACTATTTGTTTTTTTGTTTGTTTTTCTTTTTTGTTTTGGCAGCTGACCAGTTTGGGGATCTGGACCTTTGACCTTGGTGCTATCAGCGGCATGCTTTAACCAACTGGGCTAACCGGCCAGGGACCAGGGCTGGCTCCTCAGGCCTCCAGCGCTCCCCAGGGCCTGGGTGCCTTTCCTAGGCCACAGGTGCCCACACCATATTAGGGAGCAGTGGGTCATGCCTCCAAAGGATCTCATGGTCCCTCATTCCCTTGTGGGATCTGAGAACCACACAGACTTTCCTGAAAGAGCCTTGGGGTCCCTGGAGCTGAAGATAATCACACATCTAGGAGCAGAGGATGACCCACTTCCGAATTGGGGCAGTATTGGGCTTGGCAGGGGTCTTCGCCCACCCTTAGCCTACTCTGTGGAGGACTCATCCCCTTTCTGGCAGAGCTTGTGGTCTGATGCTTAGGAGCCTGTCGGCCTGAGCCAGACTTCCCCGCAAGGGAAGGGGTCTTACATATTATTACCTCTCCCATCTCTTTGTTCCCTACCGTGTGATGATATTCTAACCCCCTGTGGAACATCCCTGACTTCTGTAATGCTTTGGAATCATCGTTTGGAACTAATTAGCTATAATTTTTTTCCTACCCGCTTACCTGTCCCGCTGTCCTTTCAATAGTATGGGTGTGTGTGGGTGTGCATGTGTAGTGGCAGGAGTCCAGATATTTTGCTTTTTTCTGGAATTGATGATTTCTCCAGATACATACCTACTTCCCAACGTCGACCACCCTTCTGAATACTAGATCCAGATTTTCCTCTGGGGAATATTTCCTCCCCTCCAACCCCTGCCATGTGCTGTCATGAGAACTGCCTCCATCCCCAGATTCAGAGGCAGACATGTGTTCTATGACTTGAAATACATATTTCAGTCAACTTACCCTTTAAATCATCTAAATGGCAGCTAATTCCTGCATGGATCACAGAATTTTCAAGCTAGAAAGGAGCCTTTGAGACTTTCTAATCTACTACATTCATTACATTCATTTCAGTCACTCAATTAGCATTTAAAATGCCAGCTCTGTGCCAGGCCCTGGACTAGTTAAAGGAACTGAGGCTCAGAGAGGGAAGGGGACCAGTCCAGGATTACACAGAAGGTTAGTGGCCTAGCCAAGGACCAGAACCCCGACCTTCTGACCCCCAAGCCAGCCTTCTTTCATTATATTCCTCTGCTTCGTGAGATTAAATTCTGGTGGCATGTTTACATGGGGTTGTGTAAGCATGAAAAAGCATGGGGCCTCTATGCCGAGCTTTTCTCATTGGTTTCCTGGACAAGGCAGAGGTGGTGAAGGATATAGAGAAAGGGAGAGAGGAGGAAGGAGAAAGAGAGGTAAGAAAGAAGGCGTCAAAAATAAAAACAACATGTATGAAAAATTTAGCACACACACTCACATACACGAAAATTACACACACACGCAAGTTGCCTTGCGTATGTGGAGAATGACTGGAAGGGAACAACTGAATATTTAAGCTGTTCACTCAACAAATATCTATGGAGTGAGTGGCCCGAGTCCCCTGGGTCAGGCCATGGAGACACAGGGACGAATAAGACTCTGTGTCTGCTTTCAGGAGCTCGCAGCCTTGTCCGACACATTTCCTGGAAGTGTCTTTTGTAGTCACCTTGTCGGCCACACCTCCTTGTTGTCAAGGCTGCACTGGCATTCACCTCTCCCCTGGCACCCCACAGCAAGCAAACAGCAATTAGCAGCCACCAGTGGGGCGTGATGAAGCACTGTCCAGAACTGATCAGAACCGATTGCCCTGTGCCTCTAAACAGGAGTCAGACTCAAGGAAGTGGGAGCTGGGACCAAAGCCACGAGGGCCTCACCCCTCACCCCTGACCCAACCTACACTGGCTTAAACAGCAAAGGGGATCACTGGCTTGTGTAGCTGAGAAGTCCAGAGGAGGTGGATTTCAGGCATGGTTCCATCAGGGCTCTGGCCCCTTTTCTCTGTGATTCTCTTAGTTCTGCTGCCATCCGTGGGATTCATCCTCAGGCTACCTTCCAGAAGCATTCAGGGCTGCAGGCCTCCTTCCTCCAGGAGAAAGTTAGATGTTCCCCTGTCCACCCCCCGCCCCATCTTACAAGCATTGTAAAAAGCTTTTGAGCTTTGTCTGACTGGGTCTCACTGGAGCCAATACTGTCTCTTGGTGTGTCTCATGCTACATGGCTGTTTAAACAAAGCAAGGAAAGGGAGTTGTATTAGTCTGTTTTGTGTTACTATAACAGAAATACCTGAAACTGGTAAGTTATTAAGAATGGAGGTTTATTTGGTTTACAGTTCTGGGACAGCTGCATCTGGCATGGGCCTCAGGCTGCTTCTACTAATGGTAGGAAGTGGCAGGCAGCTGGTTGTGGGTACAAGCAGATCACATGGCGAGAGGAGGCAAGAGCGAGAGAAAGTGGAGGTGCTGGGGTCTATTAAACAGCCAGCTCTCGCGGGAACTAATAGAGCGAGAACTCACTCACTAATCCCCCCACCCCTGGGGAGAGCATTAATCCATTCATGAGGGATCCACCCCCATGACCAAATCTGTTTCCAACACTGCCACGTTGGGGATCAAATTTCCACATGAATTTTGGAGGGGACAACACATCCAAACTCCGTCAGGAGTTGATAAGCACCTCTAAGTGCATTTGGGCTCCAGAGCTCACTGGAGACAGAAGGAGTTTCTGCCAAGTGCTCTCTGCTCTGACTTGCTGGTATCTGATTTTACCAAATAATACAGTGATCCCAGCCAGCATTAGCTGGGACACCCGGGCCTGCACCCTTCAGAGTTCAGTACTGTATGTGGGTCTGTGCGCTCAGATTTTGGAGGCTCACATCAGGACTATTAGGCCTCATGGCTAGCTTAACATCAGCACAGCCAGCTTAAGCAACTTTCCTCCCTTCTCCCCCTCCTCTTCCCTTTTCTGCTCTGGGAACCGGGCAGCGAAATTCCTCTCCTGGGACGGGGTAAACATGACTGTTATCAACAAAGGAACGTCTCCTGGGCTGCTGTAGCGGGCTTTGGGCGGGAGTGCTTTACACTGATATAGTAATGACGCTGATTAGAAGCCTACGCCCTAACTGACCAGATATTAGCAGACTACAAGGGCTGTTTCACCTTGCATACTACTGAGTTTGAAGTTGCCCATTACTCTGCCAGAACCCTCAAAGGCTTATAAACCCCTGCTTTCCTTTGTTTGGGGGAATTGATCTGGCTCAGTCTCCCCTCCATGTTAGTGGAGTAAAGCTTTTTGGCTGAAATAGTGCCTGGTTTGGGTCTCTCTCTCTCTCTCCCTTTTCTCCATCTCGCTGACCCTAACAAGGGCAAACGTATTAAAACGTGCTTACATCAATATAATCAAAAAATAATTTAAAGAGAGTTGAGCTCAATTGCAGTTGAGAGTTGAGTAGATGACAGCTTTACAGTTGGTAAACATTTACTTTTATACTTTTATTGATTTTGCTTTTTTTTGGGCAGCTGACCAGCATAGGGATCTGGACCCTTGACCTTGGTGTTACATAAGGCTGTGCTCTAACCAACTGAGCTAACCAGCCAGCCCTTAGTTTTGAATTTAGGAGGCAGTACATTTTCTTGGGCCCTTGCAAAGCTTACAGGCACGAGGCCCTGGCCTGCCTGTCATGCCTAATGAAGTAACCTGCCTGGTTGAAGCCCGTGATGGTGATTTGAGTGTGTGCCCCTGAGAGAATACCAGGCCTGGAGCCAGACCTGCAGAAGCTGGTCCCAGCTCTGCCATCAATTAGCTGAGTGACCTTGGGTAAATTGCCAGCCTCTCTGGGCCTCTGTGTGGTCACTTGTCAGTTGGAGATGACGATGCCTCTATTTCTTCCCTGTGCACTTCCCTGAAGGAGCATTCCTTCCAGCTGGGGAGACCAGAGAGGATTAACTGAGTCTTGCTATAGAGCCAAAAAAACCCCAATTTCTTTGGGATCCATTGGACATTGGTTGAGTACCCACTCTAGGCCAAGATCCCAGCCAGATTATGAAGAGGTGGAGATTGCTGAACCAGAGCTTCTGTGTTTACAGTGGCCCAGGCAGACAGACTTGGGATCAGCAGAGACTTGGGAAAAGAGCACAGTGGGATTCAGGTGAGCGGGCCGAGAGCCTGAGAGAGCCATGGAAGAGCCAAACAATGGAACTGCCGTTTCCTTGCAAAGGAAGGTGAAATGCCCAAACCAAGTCAGTCCAGCAACGGTCCAGAGAGAGTCCTAGGGGGTGCATGGGTGAGAGGGCTGGGGCTGCAGGTGCCTCTTTCAGCCCCAGTGAAGTGGCTCTCTTCTTTCTTGGATTTGCTAATTGCCTTCTCACAGCACATCCAGGCCCTGTGTGGCCCTGCCGCTGCAGCTGGGGACCGTATCCCCTTTGAAGCTCAGTCAGCCAGACCCCTTCTCTTCGGGCTGGTTAGCACAGGAAAGGTTAGGATAACCAGCCCAAGGCTTGGATCAGCCTCTCTAGCATAGGAACCACTTAATTAAAAAAAAATATTGATAAAAAACAGGTAATGTAAAATTATCTTCTTAATTTTAAGTGTACAGTACAGTATTATTAACTATCTGCTCTTTGTGTACAGTTCTCCAGAACTTTTTCATCTTGCATGACTGAAATGCTATACCCATTGAACAGAAACTCCCCACTTCCCCCTAGCCCCTGGCAACCACCGTTCTACTTTATGTCTCTGTGACTTTGATTCTTTTAGATACCTCCTATACGTGGAATCACACAGTATCCATCTTTTTGTGATTGACTTATTTCAATTAGAATAATGTCTTCAAGGTTCATCCATGTTGTACAGCATATGACAGGATTTCCTTTTTTAAAGACTGAATTATCTTTCATTATATGCATTTCCATTTTTACTTATCCATTCATTCATTAGTGGACATTTAGGTTGCTTCCACATCTTGGCTATTGCAGATAATGCTGCAATGAATATGGGAGTGCAGATATCTCCTTGAGATCCTGTTTTCAATTATTTTGTATATATGAGTATATTCGGAAGTAGGATTGTCGGATCATATTTTTATGTCGGTAGTTCTATTTTTAATTTTTTGAGGAACCTCCATATTGTTTTCCATAGTGGGTGCACCATTTTACAATCCCAACAGTCTGTAAGACTTCCAATTTTTCCATATCCTTGCTAACACTTGTTATTTTCTGGTTTCTTTTTTGATAGTAGCCATTTTAATGGGTGTGAGATGATATCTCATTGTGGTTTTAATTTGCATTTCCCTGGTGATTAGTGATGTTGAGAATCTTTTCATATGCCTATTGGCCATTTGCATATTTTCTTTAGAGAATGTCTATTCAAATTCTTAGCCCATTTTTTAATCAGGTTGCTTGTTGTAGGAGTTCTTTATATATTCTGGATATTAACCCCTTATCTGGTATACGATTTGTAAATATTTTCTGTCATTCCATAAGTTGCCTTTTTATTCTGTTGATTGTTTCCTTTTCTAAGTAGAAGTTTTGAAGTTTGATGTAGTCCCATTTGTCTATTTTTGCTTTTGTTACCTGTGCTTTTGGTGTCATATCCAAGAAATCATTGCCAATTAAGTTTTCCTCTATGCTTTCTTCTAGGAGTTTTATAGTTTCAGGTCTTACGTTTAGGTCTTTAATCCACTTTGAGTTGATTTCTGTATATTGTATAAGATAAGGATTCATCTTTATTCTTTTGCATGTGGATATCCAGTTTTTCCAATACCATTTGTTGAGGAGACAATCCTTTTCCCATTGTGTAGTCTTTTTATACAATGGGGAAAGGAAGATTTGACCATATACAAGAGGGGTTATTTTGGGGCTCTCTGTTCTATTGCATTGGTCTATACATCTGTCTTTATGACAGTACCATGCTGTTTTGATTACTATAGCTTTGTAATATATTTTGATATCAGGAGGTGTGTGGTTTCCAGCTTTGTTCTTTCTCAAGATTCTCTTGGTATTTGGAGTCCTTTGAAATTCCATATGAATTTTGGGATTTTTTTTTCTATTTGTACAAAAAACATCACCGGGGATTGCATTGAATTTATAGACTAATTTGAGTATTATGGACATTTAAACAATATTAGGTCTTTCAGTCCATGATCATGGGAGGTCTTTCCATTTGTTTGTGTCTTTAATTTTTTTCAGCAATGTTTTGTAGTATTCAGTGTTCAAGTCTTTTACTTCCTTGGTAAAAGAATCACTTAATTTTTAAAAACCATTTTATTATTGAGAATTTCTAAGAACTGCCAAAATAGAGAGAATGAATGGTCCAGTGAAATTTCATGTACCTTTATCCAACTTGAACAATTACCAGCCCATGACTATGACAACCTTTATTTAATCTACATCCTCATCCATGTCCCCTTTCCCACCCTGGATTATTTCGAAGCAGATCCCAGATATGCTATCATTCCTCCTGTTAATATTTCAATATATATCTCTAAAAGGGAATGATCCTGCTTTTGAAACACAACCACAGAAAACAATAATTTCTTAAAATTATCAGCTGTCCAGTCAATATTCACATTTCTGTATTGTCTTACAAATACCTTTAAAAAATGTGTTTGTTTGAATCAGGATCCAGAAAAGGTCCATGATTGGTTAATGTCTCTTTAGTTTCCTCTCTATTTCCTCCCACAGCCCTTCTCTCCACACTCTGGAGCTTGTTGACTTGTGGTGTTACATAACATGTTCCTCTGTCCTCTGAATTTCCAATAAATTAGTAGTTAAATATAGAAGCTTGATCAGATATTTTGGGCATATTTTTTGACAAAATTACTTTATAGGTGGTGTTTTGTTCCATCAGGAAGCACATAATGTCTGTTTATCTTTCTGCTTGTTAGAAGCTGTCGATCTATTAATATATTAGGATTTGCAAAATAGTGATATTCAAATCTATAATTCCTTCCTCAGTTATTATGTGGAATATTTCTGTATAGAGAAACTTCCCTTTATGAACTATTTGGTTACTCTGAAGAATAATTCTTAAGGAAAAGGCCAAATAATCCTTGATTATTCCCCCTTTATTTTCTCAATCATAAGTTAGTTTTCTAGTGTCCACCAAAGGTGATCAATGAGTTGTTTTTTTTTTTTTTCCTTTTTGTCTTTTTTTTTTCGTGACCGGCTACGGATCGCAACCCTCAGTGTCGCGCCCGTACCGGACCGGGACCGGCAATGGGATCGCAACCCTCGGTGTTGCGCCCGCACCTCGCTCAGCCAGTGAGCGGCCGGTCTGTATGTGGGATCCGAACCCTCGGCGGGAGCGCCGCTGCGCTCCCAAGCGGTGCACTGTAGCAGGGCGCCACCGGGCCGGCCCGATCAATGAGTTTTTTTTTTTTTTCCTTTTTGTCTTTTTTTTTTCGTGACCGGCTACGGATCGCAACCCTCAGTGTCGCGCCCGTACCGGACCGGGACCGGCAATGGGATCGCAACCCTCGGTGTTGCGCCCGCACCTCGCTCAGCCAGTGAGCGGCCGGTCTGTATGTGGGATCCGAACCCTCGGCGGGAGCGCCGCTGCGCTCCCAAGCGGTGCACTGTAGCAGTGCGCCACCGGGCCGGCCCGATCAATGAGTTTTTAAAATCATTTTAAACTCATGGATTTAAACATATTTGATGTGTTTCAGTTAATTGCAATTATTATCCTTATTGATTTTCAAATTGTCTCAATTTGGGTCCAGTGGCAGCCTGTTCACTTTGACCCCTGAGTCCTTTTGACCTCTATATTACAGATCTTGGATAAGTTTTTTGCTTTCTTGTATAAGCTGTTCCAAGCTTAAGCTCACTGTACTTTTGCTCCCACTTCCTGAATCTTGCAGTCAGCCATTTCTCCAAGGAGCCCTGGTTCCTTTTGGTGGGAAATGGTATTTAGAGGAGACCATCAGATACTAGAAGTGTCATTGTTTCTGTGTTGTCCAGTAATGCTACGCCTTTTCAGAGGACAGGGATAGGAAACCCCCCCACCTTAGGAAACCCCCACACCTTTTTTTTTAGTTTTTTAAGAAGAAATATGAGTTCATTCTGAGATTTTCAATTCAACAGAATTCTAAAGTTTTTGCTTAATCTTATAGATTTTACATCTGAATTATCTTTCTCCCATGCCCCAAATCTCAGTTTTCAAAGACAACTACAGAATTATTTATTTACATTTTTCTCTGCCACATATGGAGCAGTTTTGGTAACAATTTCTGTACAACCACCAAACAATCATTATTGAAAACAGCTTAATATTTTGTTTTTACAGTTTTCTTCTTAAAGGAAATCTCACTAGGAATATACAGTCAAACTAATGTTTGTTAAAGTCACCTGGAATGGTTCCTCTCTGTTTATGCTACCCACCTATTACACAGTTAGGAGCATTTACTTCATTTTGCTTTTAATTTTTAAGAATTGCTTTTTAAAATTTAAGTTAGTTGTATAATTATGTAAAATATGTACATAGTCAAAGCCAAATCTATAAAAGAAGATACATTTAAAGGGATCTAGCATCTATTCTTTTCCCCTTTACTATATTCCTTGTTTTTGTTTAAACTACCAATATTTATTTTTTACTTAAAAGAAAAAATGTATTTATAAATTTTTATTTATATTTTTGTCTTCCCTTCTTGGATAAACAGTACATTATACACAGTTTTCTACACCCTGTCTTTTTTCTTTTAACAAAGTGGCCTGAAGATCACATTGTATTAGTTCGTAGAGATTGTTCTTGTTTTTTTTTTGGCTGCAAAGTACTCCATTGTGTGGATGCACTATTGTTTATTTCTCCAGGCCCTTACTGATAGACACTTGGCTTTTTTCCAGGCTTTGGCTATTACAAATAGAGCCTTAACAAGTAGCCTTGTCCCTGTGGTTTTTTTTGTTGTTGTTGTTTGTGGTGTGTCTTTAGGCTATATAACCAGAAGTGGGATTGCAGGATATAAGGGCTAATGCACATGCAATTTTGCTAAACATTGCCAAATTTCATTTCATAAGGATGACACCGTTTCATTCCCACCAGCAATGAAATAGAATGTCTGTTTTCTCACAGCCTGGCCAAAAGAGTATTTCGTGAAATTTTTGGATTTTAGCCAATCTGATAAGAGAGAAATAGTTCCTCGGGGCAATTAGCATTTCTTCTACAATCAGCAGGGTAGAGCATCTTTTCATATAGTTTTGAGACATTTGCCTTTTTTCTCTGTAAATTGTTCATATGTTTAGTGCATTTGTCTATCAGGTCGTTGACCTTTTCATCTATGAGGGTACTTCAAAAAATTCACAATTTATATTGTTTTTTATTCCATTTTTCCATGAACTTTTTAAAGTATCCTATTATATTAGATGCTCTACTAAGAATATTGACCCTTTGGGATGTAGGTGGTAAATTTTTTTTTAATCAGCCATTTATCTTTTTTTTTTTTTAAAAGATGACCGGTAAGGGGATCTCAACCCTTGGCCTGGTGTTGTCAGCACCATGCTCAGCCAGTGAGCAAACCGGCCATCCCTATATAGGATCCGAACCCGTGGCCTTGGTGTTATCAGCACCACACTCTACCGAGTGAGCCATGGGCCCGCCTCAGCCATTTATCTTTTTAATTTTGCTTATTTAACTTAATTTAATTTTTTGCCACACAGAACTTCAATTCCTTGAAACGTGTTCATCTTTCCCCTTGTTACTTCTGGATGTTGAGTCAGAATTAGGAAAGTTTTTTCCACTCCCCAATTATAGGAGAATTTATCCATGTTTTCTTTTTGTACTTGTACAGTTTCATCTTTACATTTAAATCTCCAGTTCCTTTGGAGCACATCTTGGTGCACAGCAGAGGAACGCCTCCAGTTGTTTCTGAGGCCACGTGGCTGTCCTAATACCGCCTACTCAGACGCCCATTTTATCACCCCAACTTGAGGTGCTGCCTTTATCATACACCAGCTTTCTATAGGCCATTTCTTTCTGGATTTCCATTTCTGGATTTTACACTCTGTTCCCCAGAGGTATCACTTTGTTTCATTCACTCCTGCTGGGGGATCTCCCTGCTAAGGGAACCCCCAGCCCTGGAGAAGTGCAGGGCTGGCTCTCGGACTAGGGGAGTCCTTTGTTCCAGGCTTGGAGATCAAGATCTGGAGGCAAATGGTTTTAAGAAGATCGGTGAGACCCTAATCCACACTCTGCAGATAGAGAAGAGGGTGGGTCAGAGGGCTCTTGGGCAGGAGGAGCCCCCTAGTCTGTCCCTGTTGCTTACCCCAGGCAGCTGGGAATCTTGCACTTCCACAACCTTTCTCTCTTTGGCACAGTTGCACTTGTCTATAAGCTTCAGCCCCTCCCCCACTCCCCTCCCCAGATCTACGATTACACCTCCTCCTTTCTCCGTAAGTAACTCGCCCATCAATACTACTACTACTACTAAACTTGCAAATCGTATGGAGTTGCCTGCTTCATTCTTCGGTCTCAGGATCCCTTCTCAGTTTGTGGGTGTAAGGCAAATGCGGAACATAGACCTATTTCACCCTCTCCGTGCATACCAGATACCCCCCCCCCCCCCTACCCCTGGCCAAGGGAGTTTACCCAAGGCAAGGCA
>NW_007731073.1:33622-76727 GCF_000696425.1 Galeopterus variegatus | reverse complement strand
AGGCAAATGCGGAACATAGACCTTTTTCCCCCTCTCCGTGCATACCCGATACCCCCCCCCCCCCACTACCTCTGGCCAAGGTAGTTTACCCAAGGCAAGGCACGTCTCCTTTAAGACAAATGGAAGACAGTAGGAAGCAAGAGCCCTGAGCAAATTAATTAGCATGTAAATGGTGTTAGAATACTAGTGTTAACTCCAGGAGGGGTTAACTTATGTACTCAGCCAGATCTCCTGTGAGCTCTGAGTTGGGTGATGGGCACGTAAGCATGCAAATGATTTACACCTCTCCTTTGATCTGTTCATTATATAACTGTTGTACGTACCCTGTGGCGATGCAGATTTCTAGCTGACCAACCCCCATCAGCACCTCCAGTAAGTCTAATAAACCAATGTCTCTACCTATTGGCCCAGGTGAGTTCTTTGGAATAGGCAAACACTATGCGAGTGCCTTTTCAGATTTGGGGCTCCCACGATACAATGGGGGGCATTACACTGTTAGCTCACACTTGGACAGTGGGACCCTTCCTTCTTAGAATAAAGTGCCCTCTGCCTGTTCCTTCAACCCATTGCCTCCAGTTCTGTCCTCAGAGTCACATGTCATCTGAGAGCCCTGCTATGATGCCTGCCAGATCTCACTCCATCCATCTTCTTCAGATTGAGAGCCCCGCTTCCCGGCCTTTGTCCTGTGGGCAGGCTTCTCACTGTCCCTCTGTCCCTTCCCCCTCACCAGCCTCACTCTCCTGCCCGTCAGAGTGGCTCCTGGTGCAGAGCACAGACGGAGAGGCATCTCCCTGATGTGGACTCTGGGCCTCTCTTTGTGTTGCTCGCAGTGGCTGGTGGCAGTGTGCTGCCCCAGTGGCTCCGCGACTCTCTCCTCCCCCCAGTTATTATTATTATTATTATTATTTTGCGGTAAAATACACCTAACCTAAAATTTACCACCTTAACCACTTTTAAGTGTACATTTTAAAGAGGCTTTTGGAGGACCCTAAGGAGAAACGATCAAGAAACTGCACACGAAATCATGAAACTGACTAGATGCTCACCCTGGGACTTGGAGAGGTCTGAATGATTCTGTCTTCCTCCCCATGTAAATCTCATGATTATTTTCATAGAGAAAACCACACTTCTGGGATCCAATCTCACAATCTGGGTGTGTGGAGTTAACTCAGGAGGGTCAGCTAGAAGAATCAGTAAGGGGGGTGCCATGGGGGGGAGGTGTCAAAGTTCCCAAGCTCATCTGACCTACCATGGATAGAGACCCCTGAGCATCTTTCTGGTCAACTAAGTAAAAGAAGCTGTCCTGAGCCCAGCCAGTGACCAGGCAGCACAGGAGCAGGCCTCTCACCGTGCAGCTCAGGGGCCAGTGGGTGGAGAAGCCCAGCTTGGGGCCGTGCTGAGCCATTACACAGTGATGCCCAGGGAGATGGCCTTGGCAGGGAGCCTGCGGAGGTTAATCTGTACCTCGTCTGGCTCCACATCTCCTAGGAGAAGAGAGCAAAGCCCTTGTCCCCTTTGCCCTGAGGGGTGTTTTGGGCCTACCTTGCCAAAAAAAAAAAGACTGGGTTTGTAAGTGTTTGACGTATTTGTGGGTTCAAAGAGAAGTAACTGGAAGCATTTTCACCCAAAAAGGAAATTTCATCATCCTCGCCCTTGACAGGCGGGAGTCAGGCAGTCTGTACAGTGAGTGGCCAGAACACCTGACACCACGAGGCACCACTGTTGAAAACCTGGCTTGCCATCTAGGGAGGAGGTGATAGCCCCAGCAAAGCGCTCTGCTTTGTCAAGGTGACACTCGGTGGAAATGTGTACACTTTGCGTAGGTGTGAAAGGTGTCCTTCCTCTGTGAGCATCCCTGCAGGGACCAGATGAAAGGGAAAATGACCCCAAGAGATGCCCCAGAGGTCTCTGTGGCTCTGTGGACTCTGACATCTTCAGCGCTCCTCAGGACTTCACATTTGCTGTCCCCCGTCTGGATGTCTTTTACCCCAACCCCTCCCCACCCCAATCTTTGCAGACTGGCCTCTTCTCAGCCCTGCGGGCTCAGCTCAAGTGTCATCTCATGGTAGCCTTCCCCGACCCCTACCCAAAGTGGCCTATCCTCCCAAGACTCAGTCTCTCTAAGCCACTGTCTTTTTTTCCTTATTGTAGTTAATACTATTTCTGGGTAATACACTTCCCTTTTTCAGCCTCCACTGACTACAGCGTGACTCTGAGAGCTGGCCCTCACTGTTGTGATCGTTGCTGTACCCCAGTCCCAGAATGGCGCCTGGCACCTGGAGGCCGTTCAGTCAGTATCTGTGGGATGGGGGGATGGCACTTGGATTAGGAGCAAGTGCGGGACAAGGTGGCTTGGAGAGGGAAGTGAAGCTGAGGGGAGGAGCTCCACTTCCTTTCTATCAGCTTTCCTCGTCACGTGCCACCTGAGAAAAGAGGCAGCCCACTGCCATTGTCCCTTTCAGCACCTCACCACAGGGAACTGACATTCTCCCTGCAGGCTGGGTCAGGCAGATGGAGTATCCACTAACAGACGTGTTTGTGGGGCAACAGGATCCACACCTGCCACTGTCCTTTACCTAAATCAAAAGACTTCCTATGGGGGTTCCTCAAACAATTACAGATACAACTGCCATATGATCCTGCAATCCCAGTACTGGGTATATGCCCAGAGGAATGGGAGTCATCGTGTCGAAGGGACACCTGCCCTCCCATGTTCATTGCAGCTCTGTTTACAATAGCCAAGACATGGAACAACCTAAGTATCCATCAAAGGACAACTGGATAAGGAAAATATGGTGTATATACAGAATGGAATACTACTCAGCCATAAAAAAGAATGAAATTCTGGCATTTGCAGCAACATGGATGAGTCTGGAGAAAATTATAAGTGAAATAAGCCAGACAAGGAAAGAGAAAAACCCTATGATCTCACTAATAACCAGGTGCAAAGAAAGAAAGGAAGAAAGAAGAAAGAAAGAAAAGACTAAACAATTGCTTGAACTTTTAGAATACTAGAGATGGGGGTGAGGCTGGGGGGTGTTGGGGAGGGATAGGTTTGGTAAAGAGCATAAAGAAAAATCACGATTTGTAATAATAATAATTTTATAACAAATAATATTTTTTTTAACAAAGACTTCCAGCCTCCACAAACAAACCCATTAGAAGCTCTTCTCGGACTTCACGGGGCTGGAATGCAGGAAACCCCAGGCTGGAAAAAGCGCGGTGGGCCCACCTGGCTTGCTGAACTTTAACAGTAAGTGACACAGGTGGGAGCGGGTTGAAGGAACCAAGTTTCTTTCTGTTTGTGCCGCCCATCAGCCCCTTCTAGTTATTCTAGCATCCAAGGTCCCCTTAACTCTGCCTTGTGCTGTCCCTTATCAGGCGGGTCGAGCCCCTTAGAGGCAGAACCTGAGATGGGGCTTCTTTTGCAGATGATTCATGGAGGGAGCGCTCTCAGGAGGAAAACTGGTGAGGCAGGGAGGAGGTGGGATGGGGCGGGTGAGGAAGCCCAGCAGGGCTGTCTGCAGCTCCAGTCTGTCCTCAGCCTGATCCCCTGATCCCACAGGGGACACTGGAGTGTGAACAGCACCGCAAGGTGTTCCACCTCGAGGCAGGGGATGAGCCTTCATACCCCTGTATCACACAGCCATTGGCTTAAGTCACCCCCTGGGGGGTATGATGACCAGGTGGCATCTGTCAGCCAAAGGCAATTCCATGAGCCTGACCGCTCCTGGGGAGTGGGTGTACCTGCTAGTGATGGGGACCTGGGTGGGGTACCTCTAATGTCTCTACAGCCTCCAGCCTTGCCTTGTACTGCCCCAGAACCTCTGCCACCTCCCCTGTCTCCAAGGCCCCCTTTCTACTCCTCTGAAAGGACTTCCTGATGACCTGCATCACACCCTTTGCTCCCTCCTGCACTTACTGACCCCAGTCACGTCCTCTCACTCGACTTTCCCCTTCCACCTGCTGTGTGGGCCTGATCTGCCTTGGAAGGCAAGAACCAGCCCATCTCTCCCTTTGGGCCTCTAACAGGGCATCGCACAGAGCTGGGCACAGACATGAGTGGAAACAGCTGAACTCAGAGGGTGCTGAGCTCAGGAGGCTGTCACCCTGCCCAGGGTCTGCAGGCTGTAGGCAGGGCCGGAACTAGAACCGATGATGCCACTCATATCCTGCTCTGTTGTCAAATTCTAATTAGGACACATGTTTTGTCACTCATTTGCCTGGTTTCAGTGTGTTCTGTGTTTCTGGGTGTTAGCCTTGCTGGACTCACCTTCTCAGGTTGGAAAGCTCTAACTTTGTGTATAATCTTACTGAATTTGACTCACTGCTCAGAAAGCCCATGAATCAAAACCCCCAGGGGAATAGGATGCACAGATATTGCAGAAGCTGCAGAGATCAAGTGTGTGGAATTTCCAGAGGAAGTGAAAGCTCAATCTCAGCACCAGCAGGGGCCAGACCAGCTGGCTATACACCCCCTCACCCCACTCCACCCCCTGCAACAGCTAGCTCTGCCTATAGCTCAAAACAAACCCATTTCCCTTGAGCCAAATCTTGTAAGACCCTCAGTGGACCACAGGACTGGGCCACACATCAGTGCCACTGCCTTGGTGTGTCCCCTGAGGGTCTGGGAGGTGTTAGAAAGACTGAGGCCTGGGCACAAACTTTGCACTTAGAAACTAAAGAGGGTTAGTCTCTCTCTTTCTGTCTCTCCCTCCCAATCAAATGAGCAGTTGCCCTAGAACACACCCTAAGAACACCCACAAATGGACTGAAGGAGAGAAAAAAGGCAGACAAGACATTCCCAAGACACCTTGGAGGCTAGTGTTATCTTTCTGTTTTCTAACAGTGCTAAGAAAGGACGGGTCTGTGCATAATAATTTGGAAGGCAGCCTCTGGTGAAAAGAAAGATGTTATTCAGGGCCACAAAAGGCCTCTCTCCTCTGCTCAATTGCCCTCTCTCTCTCTCTGAAATTCTTCTTCCCACCCCCAGGCACCAGCTTTTTTTGTCCCATGATAGATGTGGGGGGTGGGGGTGAGAGGACTGGCTGCCTGGCTCCACCTGGCCAGCGGGCTGCAAACTGGAAGTCATGCAGCACAAAGAGCTCCAGACCCAGAGTGATGTTTCATAGTCACCCACTGTCAGCCTTTGAGTGTCTTCCATCTGCTATCACCCAGGGGACCAAGGGCTTTTCTCTCCCCCAAGCCACAAATTGAACTCAGAGCCTTTTCTCTCGGTTAGTTAGGATGAAAAAGGAGCAGCAGTTTTCAGCACGTGTGTGGTCACCTCCCCAGAAGAGTTTCTCCTCTGGGAATAAAATAGAAACCGAGGTCATACCAATGTTCAAGTTTCAGATAGGATATTTTAGGTCAAAATCTGTCATGAACCCCCACAATTCTGCCAAGGTCAATCCAGTCCAGTGAGAAGAGTGTTCTGCTTTATTAAACTTGTCTCTGTAAAAAGTTGGGCCTGTGTTCATTTGGCTCTTTCTTCCATGCTTTAAAAGTTAATGGTGTAGATCAATGAGATACAATCGAAAGCCCAGAAATGAACCTGTACATGTAAGGACAATTGATTTTCAACAAGGATGCCAAGACCACTCAATGAACAAAGGAGAGTCCCTTCAGTAAATGGTGCTGGGACAACTGGATATCCATGTGAGAAAGAAATGTACAAAATTTACTCAAAATGGATCAAAGACCTAAATATAAGAACTAAAACTATAAAACTCTTAGAAGAAAACATAGGAGTAAATCTTCATGACCTTGGATCTGGCTATGGATTGCTAGATATGACACCAAAAGCACAAGCAAGTAGCAAAAGAAAAAAAGAGATAAAATGGACTTCATCTAAATTTAAAACTTTTGGGCCGGCCTGGTGGCGCACTGGATAGGTGCGCCGCTTGGGAAGCGCGGCGGCGCTCCCGCCCGAAGGTTCGGATCCCACATACAGACCGGTTCCCGCTCACTGGCTGGGCGAGGCGCGGGAGCAACACCGAGGGTTGCAATCCCGTTGCCGGTCCCCGGTCCGGTACGGGGGCAACACTGAGGGTTGCGATCTGTTGCCAGACACGGAAAAAGACAAAAGACAAAAATAAATAAATAAATAAATAAATAAATAAATTTAAAACTTTTGTGCATCAAAGACCACTATCATGAAAGTGAATAGAAAACCCACAGAATGGGAAAAATACTTGCAAGGTGTCTGTCTAGTAAGAATCTGGGATCCAGAATATTTAAAGAACTCTTACGATTCAACAATAAAAAAAGCGAACCACCCAGTTCAAAAATGAGCTAAATACTTGAAGAGACATTGCTCCAAAGAGGATACACAACTGGCCTATAAGCACGTGGTGCTCAGCATCATTAGTCATTAGGAATGCAAATCAAAAACATGAGCTACCTCTAGGATGGCTGTAGCTAAAAATATGGAAAATAACAAGTGTTGGTAAGGACGTGGAGAAAATAGGACATTCAAACACAAGGAATGTAAAATAGTACAGCCACTATAGAAAACTTCCTGGCGGTCCTCAAAAATTTAATCATAAAATTATCATATGAACCAGCAATTTCACTCCTAGGTCTATACCTAACAGAACTGAAAACAAATATTTAAACAAAAACTTGTACATGAATGTGAACATGCATATTATAAACAGCATTGTTTATAATAGCCATAGGTTTGAAAAAACTCAAGTGTTCATCGACTGGTGATAGACAAACAAAATTTGGTATATCCATGCCATGGAATTTTATTCAGCCATAAAAAATAATGAAATACTAATGCATGCTACAACTTGTACGTGGATGAATCTTGAAAACATTATGCTAAGTGAAAGACACCAGACACAAAAGGCCACATATTATATGATTCCATTTATAAGAAATATCCAGAATAGGCAAATCCATGGAGACAGCAGATTAGGTGCTGCCAGGGGCTGGAGAGAGGGGGCAGTGGGGAGTGACTGCTTAATAGGTGTGGGGGGTTTCCTTTTGGTTCAATACAATGTTTTGGAACTAGCTAGTGGTGATAGTTGCACAATATTTTGAATGTACTAAAATTTGAATATATTAAATTCTACACTTTAGAATGGTTAAAATGATGAATTTTGTGGAATGTGAATTTTACCTCAATAAGAAGAAAAAAATTAATGGTGATGGTGCATCCATACAATGGAATCCTACTGGGTGATAAAAAGGAAGGAACTATTGATACAAGAACGACTTGGATGAATCACAAAGGCATTACGCTGAATGAAAGAAGTCAGTCTCAAAAGGCTGCGTGCTGTGAGATTCCATTTATGTGACATTCTTGAGGACAAAACTACAGGGAGGGAGAACAGATCAGCAGTCGTCAGGGGTTATGGAGGGGGTGGGGAGGTGGGGGAGTTGGGGGGAATGGGAGACTATCAAGGGACAGCACGAGGGAGTTTTGGGGAGAATGCTGGAACTGTTCTGAATTTTGATTATGGTGATAGTTACATGAATCTATACATGTCTTAAAATTCACAGAATTGCACACCAAAAGAAAAAGGTCAACTTTATTGTACGATAATTTTTAAAATGAAGATTTTAAAAGGTCATGAAGATAGTAATAACGGCTGGCATTTGCTTCCTGTGTTCCTGATACTGTGCTAAGTGCAGTGCATCCATAGTCTCCTTTAATTCTCTCAATAAACCCATTGGACATTCAGGTAACGTGACTTGTTCAAGGTCACACTGTAAGTGGCAGAGTTGAAACTTGAACCCATGTCTGTCTGACTCAAGAGCATGAGATCTGACCACTGTGCAGTGGTGCCTCATGTGCAGAGGAGGACTGGGAAATAACCTCACAGCGGTTAAGATCTGGCTTGGAAAGAACACCAGTGGGAGTCTAATTCTCTACTTTTTTTTTTTTTAAAAAAAGATGACCGGTAAGGGGATCTCAACCCTTGGCTTGGTGTTGTCAGCACCACGCTCAGCCAGTGAGCAAACCGGCCATCCCTATATAGGATCCGAACCCGTGGCCTTGGTGTTATCAGCACCGCACTCTACTGAGTGAGCCACAGGCCGGCCCTCTAGTTCTCTTCTGATGGGAAGAAAATGTCCAGAGGGTTGGGGGAGCATTAGCCTTGTGTTAGACAAGTCTAGATGTTCAAAACCAGGAGGGCTTGTGTTGGTCAGTTGTGGCAGGTGATTTTGGTTACTTAACCGAAAGTCACTCCCAAAACCTTTCTTTCTGTCCTTAGTTCACTATAAACCCTAGGATGGCCAGATATTTTTCTGGCTTTGTTGGGGAAGACTTTATAACCCATCTTTGGCTAACAATGTGAAGAGAGGTCAGCTGCTGGGTTTTTGAAAATAGGCTTTCTTTGCTAAGGGCAAAGATGGGAGGTAAAATTCTTTGCCTGATCTTAACCCCTGCTTCTTGCTTCTGAACATGGTGTGGGGCTGTGATACATGCAGCTGCTGCAGCCATCTGAAACCATGAGGGGAATGCCAGAAGGACCAGAAAGACGACAGCCCAGAGTCCTGTCATCTTCTTATGTGAAAAAAGTAAATAGCTATTTCTTTAAGACATCATTGGTCATGTTTTCTATTACTTGCAGCTGAATGCATTCCTGTGACATCAGTCATGTCCACTTTAGAGATGAAAAGGTCCTCATTTCCCCCCCCCCCAAAAGGGAGGTCTCCCTCTGGAGTCTTCCATACTGAGACAAGTTCTTGTCTTCTGGAGCTGGAGGTTCAGGTGGAGGAAGGAGGAAGGCCCCTTTGTCTGGGTGTTGAGCTTGAATTGGGGGTGGAGTGTCTTGCAGTGAAGTCTTGAGATAAGGCCAACACTTGCTCTCCCCACAACAGAGCTTAACGGTCTTCCTCAGCCCCAATCCCTGGGCCTTGGCCACAAAGAGAGTCACAATGCCTCCCCTGAACTGAGTACCAGGGAGCTCTCCCTGACACTGATGGTGGCCAGGGGCAGGAGATAGCAATAGCCATGGATCAAGTCAGGGGACTGGGCTCTGGTCCCAGCTCTGCCACTAACTGCCTGTGTGTCCCAGCACCTCAACCGACTCCTGAGGGCAGGTGCTCTGAGCCCTCAGCCATGAGTAAGATGCTCTATGTTCACAGGGAACCTGCTGCCTGGGTCCCCTTGGCTCTGCGCCTCTTCTCAGAAGCATGAGTAATCCTGGCAGGTGCAAGGCCCAGGGGAGCAACGATGGCTTTGCCTCTCATCCAGCAGTCAGCAAGTGCCTATTCTGTGAGCATCCAACATAACAGGAGAATCCTCCAGAGACTGACAGTGGCCCAAAGCCACGTGATGTCTTCCCGAGGGCTAGATCCAGTGGGGGTGGGGGTGGGGATGGCAAGGGTGGGGGTAGGAGGCAAAGATGAACCAGAGGAAGATTCTGTTCTGAGCAATGTAGATTAGGGAAAGGATCCAAGTTCCTAAGACCATGGATTGGCTGCCAGGAACCCCCCTCCCCCAGCTTGCTTCCTGCTGCTGGGGCAGTGAGGATGGGTCCAGGCTTGGAGCTGCAGAGGGATCCCACAAAACTGGGGGTCTTGGCCTTGGGAAATGCACTGTTCAAGATTTCTCTCTGGCTCCCTGGGAGGCTAAGCTGTTGGGAAATTCCCACCACCTACCACACCTGCCAGCTTTCCTGGAACCTCCTTTAGAGTGAGCCAAGAAAAGATCTGCCCACAGGCCCCTGGGGCTACAAATTCTCTCTTCCCAGCACCTGCAGATGAACCTAGAAGAAAGCCTCTCCCTGGATGAATGCCTTCCAAAACAATCATAACAAATAGGAGTATGATTGTCATTTAGTGAATGCTTTTAGTATCCCAGGCAATTTTCACATGCATTATCTTGTTTAGTTCTCTCAACATCCTAGGAAGTGTTATGTTGCTTTTATAGATGAGGAGACAGGATCAAAGAGGCCAAGTAACCAAGGGTGCCATGGCCAGAATTCCCACATGGGTTTATCGACCCCCTTCCCTACTTCAGGCTGACTGCCCTCATCACGTGGAGGGTAAAATCCAGGCTCCGTGGCATGGCACACAGGGCCCTATGGGCTCTGGTATCACCCTCCCCCAGGGTGATGGAGACACAAAAAGGATTACTCAAAGCCCATTTCTTCTGAGCAGTGAGAAGCCCCAAAGGGGTTAATTTCCACAAACCCTCAAGAGGGTTCCAAGGCATTCCTCCTTGGAAAATTAACAATGAACTGGTGTCTTCTCTCAGTATTTATTCTCCAGGCCAGAAAATTACAGAAAAGGAACATAGGTGGTTACAAAAAGAACAGTAAGATAATTGTCATGGCAACAGTCATGAGGTTTAATTGCACCAAGGGCATCTGTCCTTGGAGACTGCAATTTTACTATGTTACAATTCTTATCTACAACAGAGACTTTAGCCTGGGGAAGGTTTCCTGTCTTTTGCAAGGTTAACATTTCTAAACATAATTTTTAAAAGTTTGGTTAAACCTGAAACTACAGGGCTTTGGAAACTAGGCCCTATAAAATACATTTGCTTTATAAATGTTAGTGTACTCCACAGTCTGGTCCCCACCAGTTTTCATTTCCTTCCAATGTTTCAGCCAAACCACATGCTTCAGACCACCCTCTGCAGGTGCAGTTTCCTCTGCAAGGAAAGTCCTTGTTACTCCCACCCACTTCTCCCATTCTTTCTGGCTACATCCTATGAGCGCTTCAAGGCTAGTTTCCTTCCCACGGGCCTGCATCTCAGGTGAGGGTTAAGTTCCAAAATCAGTGTAAGGAGAAAAATCTCATGCGGAAGGCCATCATGCTATTCCTCCATGGTGCCAGCTCAGCCAGAGTTCCACAGGGGCTTCAACCGAACCTGTAATATTTTATTATTTGAAAAAAATAAGAAGCAAATATGGTGCAATGTTGCGATTGGACAAAGCTGGGTTGTGAATACATAGATCTCTATAACATTATTGTCTGTACTTTCCTGTAAGCTTGAAATATCTCATAATTAAAACTAGATTTCCTGGGGCCGGCCCGGTAAGCAGTGTGCCGCTTGGGAGCGTGGCGGCACTCCCGCCAGGGGTTTGGATCCCACATACAGACCGGTTCCCGCTCACTGGCTGAGCCAGGTGCGGGCGCGACACTGAGGGTTGCGATCCGTTGCCGGACATGAAAAAAGACAAAAATAAATAAATAAATAAATAAAACTAGATTTCCATGCATATTCTTCTGTGGGACATTGTGGTAGGCTGAATAATGTCTCCCAAAGATGTAGAGATCCTTATCCCAGAGCCTGTGAATATGTTACTTTACGTGGCAAACTGAACCCTGAGGATATGATTAAGTCAATGCTTTTGAGGTGGAGAGATTATCTTGGATAATCTGGGTGGGCCCGATGTAATCACAAAGGTCATTATAAGAAAGAGGCAGGAGAGTCAGAGTCAAAAGGAGATACGAAGGTGGAAGCTGGAGTTGGAGTGACATGGTCACCAGTCAACAAACGTGGAACAGCTTCTAGAAGATGGAAAAGGCAAGGAATAGAATCTCCCCTGGAGCCTCCAGAAGGAACACGGCCCTGCTGACATCTTGTTTTTAGCCCCTATAGATCTTGGCCATCTGGAACTGTAGGATAATAAATGTGTGTTGTTTAAAGCCGCTCAGTTTGTGGCAATTTGTTATAGCAGCAATAGGAAACTAATATGGGCCTGGTCAGCATATTTGGTGATGATATGATTTCTTAAGTGAGAACTAGAAGCCCAGGGAGGATGTCCCTCTGACCTAGGATGGCAGAGCTGGCATTACTGAGTCCTGAATCCCCAGCCCTATGTTCGGACTGGAATGCAGTCAGCTCTATCTAACTTCTGCAGGAAAGCAAGGTTGCAAAAATCTCACGGGACCTATAGCCCTGTCTTGTGTAGTCAGTATCCACACTATGATGGTCTCAAATACCTAACTGCTTCAGTGTTCTGGGGGCCAAGACACAGGATGCCCCTGGCCTGGGGTTTAACTGCCTCGGCCTCCTCTTCTGGGACTTGCAATTGAAAAGGATTATTTTTCAAATGCTCTAATTCTTCACCCGATTCTCTCAAGTTCCTTCTTTTCCTGCTGCTTAGAAGTCTGGGCAGAGTTCTCTGTGGCTTCCGACCGCCAAGCCACTTCAACTAGTCTTTGCTGAGCACCCACTCTGCAACAGTGGTGGGTCCTGGGGGAGATGGGACAAGGTCCTTTCTGAGATGCCGTGTCCCGCTCACCTTAGGAGCTTCTAGTAGTAGGGGAAACGGCACCTAGACAACCACAGAACGAGGCAGCATGTGATTGTATCAGGAGGGAGGCATCTGAGAGTTGTGCTTACTAATTAATTTCTTCAAGCCTCCAAACTCATTTCCCATCTGCCCACCTAGACTCTGCACTTTGTGTGCAGTCGGAAATTCGAGGGAGAAAGGACAGGATGAGCAAAAGTGTGAAGCTGCTGACAGCAATTATGAGTCAGTAAGGAGTGGCTGGAGTTAGCTGTTGAGGGAGGTCAGGTTTTGTGTTGGGAAATGGTCTATGTCCTTTAAATTAGACCCCTGTCAAACCCAGGTGTACCTTTGACGGCATATCTGTGCCCTTGGCAGTCCCTGTTCGACCTTCACTGGTGAGTTTCTCAGGGCAGTAGAAGGCAGCAACTCAGGTATTCCAGAGCTTTTGGCAATGGCAGGTGCCAAAAAGGCGGAAACATTTCGTCGGGTGGGGCAACCTTGTAATTAAATGTGCCCAAAGGCATGGTGGAAGGGGCAGCAAAGACAAATTAGAGGTCAAACAGGGTGAGTTGAAGTGGTAAGGGGTAGCTGGGAGAGCTGAGTACAGATTATTCCTGGGAAACGAAGAGACACCCACAAGGATTCGTACCCGGTCCAGCCACTTTCCCCAGAGAAGAAAAATCCATCAGAACTTCAGCAACAAATAGCCAGCACTATTTTGTTGCTTGCATTCAAATTTGATCAAAGGACAAAGTGGAGCCACTGTCACATAACCAGAGGAGGCTGCCCTGCTCCCTTGGTTCTCTGGACAGACACAGGAAGAAGGTAAAGCAATGGGGGGCTCACGAGCCAGTGAGTAGGGAGCTTTGGGGGTCGGGGAGGACAGGGAGGGAAGGAGAGGAAGTAACATCGCCCAGAACCAGCTCTGGCGTGGATTTAGGAGCAAAGGTTAGAGAAAAAAGAAGGGTGAAGAAGGGGCAGGTGGTTACGGTATTATTCAAACACGAGAAATAAATGAGAGGTTGAGAGAAGAGTTCAAAGCTGGAGTAAAGAGAAAAAGAAGAGGAAAACGTGAAGATAACAGACTGTAACCAAGATGGTGTGAAAGCAGGATGATAAAGCAGAAGGAAAAGGGTCTGAGAACAGCGGGTTCTGGGAGAGAAGAACAGAGGCCCCGGGGCCAGCGCAGGCTGCGGGGCCCAGGCCCCAGGATGCGGTTTCACAAAGGGGACGAAGAGCATCTGCCAAACACAATGGCAGGCGCCCTGCTTTCTGGAGGGGCCGAGACATCGGGCTCTACAGCTAACCGAGTAATCGCTTAATAAAGATATAATAAAGATAATGATCATACCCACCTCATCGGGTCGTGAGTACTAAATGAGTGAATACATGCTACGTGCTTAGAACAGGGCCTGGTGCATGGAAAGTTCACTCCATACTAGCGATCACGATTTACTAGAATTCATATGCACAAAATATCAGGGCAGGGAGTAGGAGGCCCTAAGCCGAGGGAGGCAAAGCTACTTTTGAGCAGGCTGTGTGTGTGGTCTATACAGTGGAGTGTCAGGGAGGGGAAAGGGCTTCCTGCTGAAGCTGCGACTTGGGGTGGCTGTTCCTGGGGTTCTCTGGTATTTCTGATTGAACTAAGTTCAAGAGACGGACCCAAGAGCCTCGTACGCTCACTGAGTAATTCCCTGCTCTGGTTGAATCTATATGTGGGCCCCGGGCTTTATTGCTCCCTCCTTGAAGAACTCTAAATGGTGCAGCTATTTTACAGTTGAAGAGATGAAATCAGATTTGAGTTCTGCCATGTGCTGGCATTTTGACCCTCTTTGCTATCAGTTTCCTCCTCTACCCCAGAGAGCTTCTATGAAGAATCAGAAAGTAAAGTAAGCAAAGACAACCAAAACGGGATCCCTACGGCATTTGCAAAGCGAGAGTCTGGATAAATGGGATTCCAAACTGTGAAATAGAAGTGATGAAGTTGATGGACAGACTAGCTGTAAGATAATATCCTTATGGACCAGAAGGGAGGAAGGACTTCTTTAAAAAACTTCAAAAGCACAATCATGAGGCACAACATCGATTAATTTGAACCCCCTAAATAACAGATTTCTGTAAAACAAAGGACACAATGGTGAAAAGTAGCAAACGGATGACAGATTAGGAGAAGATATGGTGATATCTAAAGCCAAAAAGGGACTAATATATAGAATGTACAAGGGACTCCTACAAATCAGCAAGAGAGAACCCAATGGAAAAACAGGCAAAGAGTACGAACAGGCAATTTGCAGAATATGAATGAATCCTAAAGGGCTAAATAAATATGTGAAATATATTCATTGGTTATGAGGTAATTGCAAATTAAACCAACAATGAGATCTTATTTTCCACCTATTTAGCAAAAATTAAAAAGCTTGATAATGTCAGGTGGGGTAGGGATGTGGGGCCCTAAGCTCCCTACATTACTGGTGGTAATGGTAGGCGGCGTCGCTGTTCTGCACAGCAAGCTGTCTTACTCAGCCAGACTATTGACATGTGTATTACTTACCAACAATCTGCTCCTCTGAATGTGTGTGTATCTCCTGAAGTCTCTCACAGAGGGGCCTGAGGACACACGTATGACAGTGTTCATCATAGCAGAGGGGCTGCTTGTGAAGGTATGACGTTGTGACATATCTGGTCTCTGCCTGCTGTTCCCGGCTCAGAGCTCCTAAAACCCTTGGAATTTACTAGGCGATAGAAGTGGTTAAATGAAGTGACTCTTGGGGGCTCCTGCATGGGGGCTGGTCACCAGAAAGACCAAGACGCGATGAAAAACATGGAATTTTCACCCCCAACCTCCCACCCCACCTCCTAGGAGGGGTGAAGGACTGCAAGTTGAGTTGATCATTAATGGCCAGCGATTTAAACAATCATGCACATGTGATGAGGGCTTCATAAAACCCCAGGAGGACAGGATTTGGAGAGCCTCTGGGTTACTGAACACGTGGAAGTGCTGGGAGGGTTGCTCACTCAAAGAGGACATGGAAATTCTGTGCCCTTTCTCATCTACCTCACCCATGTACCTCTTCATCTGGCTGCTCATTTGTATCCTTTGTAATATCCTTTATAATAAATAAACCAGTGAGTGTGTTTCCCTGAGTTCTGTGAACCATTCTTGCAAATGACCAAACTGTGGAGGGGGTTGTGAGAATCCCCAATTTATAGCAGGCCGACTAAGTACAGGAGGAAGGGAATTGTGACTGGTGTCTAAAATGGGGGCAGTGGGTCTGAGCCTTAACCTGTGGTATCTGACTCCATTCCAGTGGATGGTGTCAGAACTGAATTGAGTTACGGGACACCCAGCTGGTGTTAGGACATTGGTTGGTGTGGGAAAAGCCTACGCATTCTGGTGACCAGAAGTGTGATGAGTGGTGAGAGTGCAGTAGGAGAAAACAGTTTGTTTTTCCTGTCACTCAGCAGAGAACTGGGGCCATCTGGGGTCCTTCAGTGGGGGATGGACAGATAAAAGGTGGTGGCTGCACGCCATGGAGCGTCACAGCTGTGAGAAGCGGGTAGGCGCACACTTGGCAGTACAGGGGATTCTTACAAAATCGTGCTGCAAGAAAACAGTGCACAGATCCTCTTTTGCATAACATATCTGCTGTAAATATAAATTAGAATACATGTGTATAACGTAACCCGAAATTCCAAGAATACTCGGGATGGTTGTTTATAGGGAAGAGGGGAATGGGAATTCTGATAAAAAGAAATATGTATTTAAAAACGTAGTGCAAACCAAAAGTTTAGAACAGAAACTGGCATACGGCACTCCATTAAAAAACAATAGTCCAAAGACAGTGAATGCTTTTTCTAAGCACATGTCTTGTTAAGTTGCATGAAGAGGCAGGGTTTGTACCTGTCTTGCCATGGCCATTTTTTCAGGGGCCTAGAAAAGTGGCAGTTAACAGGACTTGAATGACTGAATGAAAGCTAGTTAGTGACAGTCACCCAGCAGAATATTTGCCTCACCCAACTCTTCCACACCATTGGCAGAAACATTCTGTTTTCTAATTTCTTTCTTCTAGCTTGTTTTTTTTTTTTTTTTTTTTTTTTATTTAAATTAATAGATCCTGGTCCTCTTCTCAAAGGTCTGAGTTAGGGGTAATTAAGGTTAACCGTATTTTGTATTTACATCACTTTTCTGCAAAGATCTCAAAGCCCATAAATGTCACCTAGCTGTCCATACAATTGTCGCTGCCTTCCCCCATTAGTGGGAGAGTCAAAATTAGAATTCCAGGCCTATGCTGGCACATCTGATGGTATCCACCTGGTTCAGTGAGCTCTGGAAGGGGGGGTGGCCACAGGGTTTGTTGATCCGGAAAGCAGCAGGACTCAGTAGGCTAAGGGAAATGAGTCAGCCTCTTGACCCACACGGATTACAACAGAAGGGACTGCAGACTCCACAGCATGAAGAAACACATCTAACAGCTTTGTTATTACATCAGAAAAGCTGAAACCAGCGGGGACACTCTGTAGTCAGTGGACACCCACAGGATATGAGCAGGTTTGTTTTGAATACACCACTGTCAACAGTTACAGGATGAGCCAAGGGGGAAAGCCCAGACACCATGACTGGCAGAAAAGTGGCCATTTGGAGAACTATTTTATATAACACAAAATCATGCCTTCAAGGCATAAGGTAGGGCCTTCACATCGTTGTACCTGCATGGACCAAGCCAGCTTCGGGTTAATGGCTCTTGACTGCAGGAAACAGCAAAATACCGTCCAGTCCATGACCCTCCCAGTGAAATCATCCCTTCTGTGGCGCCTGGGCTTCCTCACCTCTATTTAATCAGCCCCTGTTACAGCTCCCATTCTGCTCACGGAGGGCATAGTCTTCCTATTTGAATCTTTAGAGCAGCGGTGTCCAACCTTGGTTAACATATTAAAATCACCTGGAGAGCTTTCTTCTTAATATTATTAAAATGTTTTTTTTTAATTGGTTATGAATATTCATGGGATACAAAGCTGATTGTCACCACTCATGCCCAAGATGTGATGGCCAGATTCATACTGGCAGCATGTACATTACCACAAATTGCTATTATACCCCATGTTCCCCACCCAATTATCTCCGCCCTGCAGAGCTTTTAAATTCCCAATACCCAGTCGCACTCAGACTAATTAAATCCGAACCTCTGGGGGTCAGACTCGGGCATCAGTGTTTGTTAAGCTCCCCAAGGTGGTCCCAGCGTGCAGCCAGGGGTGAGCGGCAGTGCTTTCACGTTTCACTTATAGGCCGTATTCAGTAAAGATTTTCACATTAAATAAAAAGTGAAAAGATTCCTTCAGTGAAGGACCCAACACAGCCTTGTTCTGGGCATTTCACTGGGCCAGGTTATAAGTAAGAATCATCGGTTCAAGGCACAGGCCCTCACCTCCCATGGTTCCCAGGGCAAAACAGCTCACTGAGGACACCAGTGGGGGCCCACGGGCCTTCCATCTTCACAGTAACTGGGGCCTTATATTTGCTCCTCCCAGAGCTGCCATTCGTCTGGTGTTCATCTGAGGGGACCCCAAGAGACACCACTTCTGTCACTCCCCACTGAGTGTCCACCTTCTGGGGAGCCTTTGTTTTCCAGCTCAGTAGCCGAGAGGCTGGGATGGTGAGGGCCGGGAGCTGCAGCCAGAGTTCCAGCAGAATCCGGGAGGATCTCGTTCCAGGTCCTCCATCTTCCCTTGACTCCAAAGCCCCGCCAAGGCTATTTGTTCCACATGACAAAGATAGGCTAGGACTTAAAGGGGAAAAGATAAGTTACTGTAACTGAGAAGGTGCAAGGAGAGCAAAATTTGAGCTGTATCTGCCAGAGTTATGGGGCAAATCGCAATGACACGATGCCCAGCTGGGGTTGGAGACTTGGCTGGTGTGGGAAAACCCCACGCATTTGGTGTCAGGAGTGTCAGAGTGGAAAAAAACAGGCCGTGGTGGTACAGAGCATTTGGAATCAGCACCATTTTGGAGAACTTGGGTTGATCCTACTAGTAGGAGTGAGTGTCCTCATTTACAAATTTACCAAATTTGGGCCGAGTGAAACTTGAGAGTGACTTCTTGTGGCAAAAGTGAGTCACATAAGGAAGATGAGGAAGATGTATTTCCCTTCACTAACATGGCCACAGCTTTGATCCCTGACTGGTCACAGACGAGCTCTGAGCCCTGACCAGCCCTTGAACACAGCAGACCAGGGAGAAGAAGGGACATTAAATTAGCCCAACCCAAAGGTGGCATCCTGCAGCCCAGTGTCTCATGCCCCAGTGGAAAGGGCAGCACAACACTGTGCCGTGCTGGAGAGGATAAGGGGATGCTCATTTGAACGATTCCTGAGTCAAACTTCCTGTCTTTGGGTTTCATCCTATTTTGAAGTTTACAAAGGGCTTCCGTCTCCATTGCAAAAACAGCCCCCTGGTAATTCCTCCTTCAGTTTCTGGCAACCAATTCATTTTTCACATTGCTACCTGATGTGTGAGTTTGATCACGCCACTCTCCTTCTCAAAAACCCACAGTGGCTCCCTATCGCCTACAGAGTATAAACATGAATCCAACCTGGCCTTGGCTGTCCCCCCTACAGAGCCCCAAACTTCCATCCAGCCTCTTCCATCACCTGTTCCCTCCCCACCCCTACACATCTAGAAATACCATGTGCTGCTCCAACATCTGCCTTTCCTCATCTCTTCTCTAGCCTGGGCCACTCCCTAAATGCTACCTCCTTGCCCCTACCTTGATCCTCTGGTTGGAATTAGTCGCTCCTTCCTCAATGACATCATAGCAAATAGCAAGTGAGTCTCTTCACCCTTGTGTCGTCCTGCCTTGGATTACTGCGAGGTGTTTACAAATCGATTCTCCCATAGATGTTTAGTTCCTCAAGGGCATTGACCATGAATTCACCTTTGCATAGGGCAGAAACACAAACTCTTTTATTTATAGGCAATGCCATATCCTCTCTGGGGAAAGCATCCGTACCTGGCCACTTCTTCTGCATCTTTTTTTTTTTTTAATAACAGTTTTTCTTAAAATGGAATTGGAGAGAGGCTATGACTGTTGAAAGTCACCCCTGCTCCTGATGGCAGTGCAAGGTACCAATCTAGAGTGGAATGGGGTGGACGGAAAGGTTGAGAACCACTGCTTGATAGTCATGCTGCTTGAAAGAAAAGCCCCATTTCATCTCCCATTGCCTCAAACCATTGCAAACGGGATTTGATCCCTATAGAGCTGCCAAAATTCCTTTTTTAAAAGTGATCCCCCAAGAGCAAAAGCCCAGCACATCGCTCAGCACTCTACAGTTTTCAATCCCTCTCCTTCCTTAGTAACCGTCTCCTCTTGCTCCTCAGCCTGTCCCTGTATTTCTAAATCTCCTGCACTGAATCATCTTCCTGAGTCAGCTCACACTGGTGATGCTCTTGCTTCATCGGGGACACTGTCCCCAGAGTCTTGTGGGGCTTTGGTTGCTACCTACATGCACAAGAACCAAGCCTTGGTCTACATTTTAGATCTTCCTGAGCTCCACATCAGAATTTCTGACTGTCTAATTCAATGCCCCAAGGCAACCTCAATTTCCCCACTAACTAAGCTTTTATGAGGTGACATATAATTACATTATTGGCCCCAGTTCTTCACCCCTTTGCCTCACTGTGGGCAGATTATTCTCCCTATCCCTTGATTTGGGGCTTGGCCATGTGATTTCCTTTGGCCAGTGATATGAGGGTGGAAGTGGCAGGGTGCCACAGCTGAGCCGCTGGCATGGCCAAGAGAAGAGCCTCCCCTGGGGAGCTGCCTCCTCCTGTGTCTGGCCCCAGAAAGGACACACATGGAGCAAGGCTGCCACCACCAACCTGCCGACTCAAAGCAAGAAGCAGAGCAGCCCCCACCACGGCAGACTGACCAGCTGACCCCACATCTGTGAGAATCAAGGGATTGCGGTTTTAAGTCACTGGATGTTGGGGTGGTTTGTTCCGTAATATTGTTGTAGCAATAGCTAACCAACACAGTCTTGCGTAGAAATGCACGTATAAAACATAGATATATGAATTAAGATTAGTTGTGCAGGGAAAACCCACAAAACCACGGCCAAGATCAGGAAATAAAACAATGCTCAGCACCCCAGAAACCTCCATGTGCCCCTTCCTACACCATCAGAGGTAATCACCGTTTTGGCTTTTTCGTGTGTGGATAATCTCTTACTTTTCTTTATAGCTTACTGTTCATTATGCCTCCCTGAATTAGATAGTTTGCTTTTGATTGTTTTTGATCTTTATATGAATGTAATTTTACTGTTTGTATTTTTTGTGACTCCTGTTTTATTTGCTCAGTACTGTTTGTGAGGATCATCTAAATCGTTACAAGCAACTAATTCATTCATTTCCATCACTGTGTGATATTCATTACATGAACATTTATATTTATTTATTCTGCTGTCGATGGATATGTCAGATGTTGTCAGTTTTCTGTTGTTATAAACAATCCTGTGTGAGCATTCCTATCTATCAGAGTTGGCAAACTTTTTCTGTAAAGGACCAGATAGTAAACATTTTAGGCTTTGTGGCCACATCTGGTTTTTGCTGCATATATATTCTTCTTTATTTAAGAAAAATAAATGTAAAAATGTAAAAAAAGGGAAAAAATGTAAAAACTGTTTTAAAAATGTAAAACTCTTCTTTGCTCATGGGTGCAGAGAACAGGTTGGGGGCTGGACTTGCCCTGTGGGCTGTGGTTTGCCAACCCCCTGTCTCTGTGCTCTTCTGTGCATGTGACAAACGTTTCTCTGGGAGAGCAGTGGTTTCCATATCTTTAGCCTCACTGGATAATGCCCGATCTTAAATTCAGCATGTGGCAATGGAGATTTCATCTTCTCAAGCAAACAAGTCTATGGGCACCTGCTTTGTGGGGAAAGTGATATTCCTGTGGTCCCCATTCCTGAGCCCTCTGCCACTCCAACCTCTTTCCCTTCCATTCCAGATGGTAGTAAGTGGCACCGATGTCCAGCTGGGTGCCTATCCCTGTGAGCCAGGCGGGGCAGTACCAGACCTGTCAGAGGTCGGTCACACTAGGCATTGAAGCCAGGTGGGGAGTTTGGATTTTATTCTACCTGTAATGAAAACAAGTGGATGGGGTAAAGTGGAGTGGTGACAAGTCTGAGCCATGTTTTAAAAGGATCACTTTGGCTGTCAAGAGTGGATCTTCGGGGGACAAAAGACGGAGTGGGGAGACTAGGCAGAAGGTTCCTGAAGGAGCCCCGTGAGGGAGATGGGGCTTGGGCCAAGCTCCTTCTCCAGCATCATCACCTGCTTCTCCCCCTTAGATGTCCACAGCTCCAGCCACCCTGTACCTGAGAAGTCTGTGAGCCACCCTGTGCTCCTCCCCTTGCCCAAGTTGTGCCCTATTTCTGCAATCCTCTGTCCCCTAACCCAGTGAACACAGCTGGAATCTCCTGCCCCCTGTGAATCCTTCCCTGGCTGAGCCCCACTTCCCTACCCCCAAACTTCTTCAGTAGACAACTAGGTGGCCCCACTTTATACAACTTAATGATAAGATGTGACACACATCCTAAGTCTGTTTTCTCACTGAACTTTAGACAACTCTGATCTTTGGGTCTTATCTTTGTAGTTCTGCCTACCACAGGCCATTGAGTGGGTATCAAGGAAAGAACGTGGAATGGGATGTGTCACCTGGCAGTCACCCCAGAGATCAGCTGGGCAGATAGCATCCTCACTTTGGTGGTTAGGAAACCCAGGGCCACACAGATGAGCCAATAAGTTGGGTCACCAGGAAAGTGACAGTTTGGTAAAGTGGTTGAGCCTAAACTGGAATCCACAGAGTATGTGGAATCCTCGAAAGAGTCAGGCAGGTGGGATGACATGCAGTGGCTTCAGGAATAGCACACAACCCCGCTGTGCCAGGGGAGTGAGCTGGAGGTGCCCGGAGCTGGAACCGTGCTAAAATGGAAGCCAGGAACACACCTGCTGTTGCTTAACAAAGGTTAAGTATCTCTTATCGCTCCTCCTGCAATCTTAACTACTGTTAACTATGTTCCTGGTTGTTAGAACTGCCTCTGCCCCCGAGATATGAGACTGGAGCGGCCACTCTTAATGTGAGTTCTTGGCTCCGCTCCCATCTGTTCTCCGGAGAAGTTGCAACACACAGAGAAAAATGAACTCATTAAAAAAAGGTCATGAGATCCTGTTAGCTTGTTATTGGGGTTCTGGGGAAAGAAAAGGGTTGGTAGGGGGAAAAGAGAAAGAGGGAA
Source organism: Galeopterus variegatus (assembly GCF_000696425.1). NCBI lineage: Eukaryota > Metazoa > Chordata > Mammalia > Dermoptera > Cynocephalidae > Galeopterus > Galeopterus variegatus. The sequence goes on along the minus strand of NW_007731073.1, from coordinate 54,235 downwards.
GTTGGGGGAAGGGGAACTGGGAAAGGATAAATATATTTTTTTTTTTATTGTAAACAAATTGTAGTATATTATTTATCATATTACAATAAATAACGTGTTTCAGTAAAACACAGCAAATTATTTCAAGCTGGACTAGATCGGTGCTCCAAAAACTGTATTCCTGGGACAGGAACTGATCTGTGAACTGTTTGTTAGCAGTCTGAGAAGAAATAAGTACAGAAGTTTAGAAAAATGATTTAGACAGTTTCATAGCTCTTGGAGAGCATAATTTTCCATCTGTAATGAAAACAGGACTTTTATTTTGTAAGTCTTTTAAAAATTTCATCTTCCTGGTAATTTTTAATGGATTATACAGAAGTACTGATCGACGACACATTGGCAGTAAAGAAAACATCCTGGCCCTGCAGCCCGGAGACTTTGAGAAGTGCTGAGCCCAGTTTGGGGAGGTGTGGGGGGAAGAGGCTGAAGAACCGTGTCCCCCTGAGAGAGGTGGCATTTGGATGTCAGTCCTGTAAAGACAGTGATGGTGGTGTTGGACAGAGAAGCCACTGCAGCCACAGACAAGGGGCTGTTTCTGAGAACAAAGAAGGGACAGCTGGCCCTGGGCAGTCCCAGAGAGGCACTGATTTCCTCATCCTTGTCCCAAACTCAACACTGAAAGAATAAGCGAGAAGGTATGAGGATGGAGATCACCCTCTTTTCTCACTTCCTTCCATGTGCCCCCTGTCCGAGCCACGGCTTGCTGGGTAGGGTTGAGGGGAGATTTGAATCAAATGAGATTGAAGTTCCTAATGCTGAGTCTTACTAAGCAAAATGAGACTCTCTCAGTGGGTTTACCCTAGAGCCGTGTCTACCCAAGCACTGCAGTTGAAGTCAATTCAAAATGTCCTTGACTGTGCTGGGGGAGCTCTGTCACCTTGGGCTCCCATCTCAATATTTTGGGCAGGAAGCTGCCCACACCTAAAACCAGAAGAATCATGTCTGAAGGAATCGAACTTAGTGAAGTCTACACCCGCTGCCTCTGCAGCGACGGAGGAGAAACAAGTCTTCAAGGAGCTTCGAACCCAAATGGGAGAAGATACCCAAAGTGCCAGATAACAATGTAACAACAGATACAAGCCTAGCTCAGAGCAGCACGTGATTTGGGTTTAAACTGAGAGATCACTGTGTAAATAGAGGCTTCTTTGAAGATTACAAGATGATCTGGAAGGCTGGTAGAAGTTTAATAGAGAAGGAACAATTTGTTTTGTTTTTTGGCTAGAAGGCAAAGGAAACCAGAACATCAAAGGGCTTCTTGGGTGATGAAACTGACTCAGGTCTGTATTTGCTATTTACACCCCAAGCAGTTGTAAAACCAGATTCAAAGAACACCTTGGTGCTGCCTGTAATTGCACAAGCTGTGAGTTGGAAGAGCTGCTTAGCCAACCAGGATGATAACCATCTGTGGTTACAAATAGTGGAGGAGAAGCAGGGACTGCTTCTGTCCAAAGACACCCGTCAGTGTGACCATACCCAAGTAAGTCAGGCAGAGGAGCAGTGCTCCCCATCCCAGATCCTTCTCAGGTCTGCGTGACCTGGCTACAGAGTCTTTGGCTTGCTGGAATACCCATTGTCTCCTGCACTGTGCACCCTGAATGTATTCCCAGAGACGCACAGCAGAGAGACAATGTGGGTGAATGCAAGGTAGCGCTTTGTTCTTGTATCCAGCAAAGAGGTCCCCAGAGCAGAGCCCAGGCAGCTTCTCGTAAGGTGCAACCAGCCAGGTCTCTTCCCAGAACACTCTCTTGTATCCTTCGGTTCATACCCTAACCCTCTCGTTTTCTGGGAGAAAGACTGGGTGCTTATTTTTCATTTTCAGAGACCCTCAAGGGGCAAAGTCAAGCAAAAGGACCGGTGGGGAAACCTTAAATCAGAGGCACGGCCAGATCCCCTGCACAGCCCTCAGGCTGGGTCAGTCCTGCAGGAGGCTCCAGAGCCCTGGCCAGTCCCCCTACCCAGGGTCCATCGTGTATTCATTTCGTAAATGTCAGTGTAGAGTGGGGGATGGAAGGTGCACACAGCACAACCCCCACGCTCCAGAGAGTCTCTGCTCACCCAGCTCCTGGGCTTTTCCGTTCTCTACCACCCCCGCCAGAGACTGGCGGGCTGGATTTTTCCTTCTCTTCCATGCTCTCACCTCCTCCCCTGCTGTCTAATCAATCACCAAGCCCTCTCAATCTCACCTTCTGCCACTTCTCAAATGCAAAATATTGATAACTGAGGAATATGGGTGCTGAGTACACAGAAGTTCTTTATTTGGTTCTCTCTGCTTGCTTGTGAGCCTGAAAGTTTCTGTTGGGAAAATAGAATAATTTAATCAGACCCCCTTGCCTTTGGTCTGGTTGGGGGTGGTGTGGTGCATTCTTTGTAAACAAGTTACCTGTGGGTGGAGTTAGTGTGCATGGGTGGCACTGCCACTTGGCTGGTGTTGAGTGCCTCGGGCATCTGCCACATGTGGCCCTGCTCTTGAAACTATGGCTCCAGGGACCTTTTTGCTGGTTACCTAGCTCAAAGACCTGTTTGTGAAGGGTTTGTGACCCAGTCTGGACAATGGGCTTGAGGGGTCTCTGAGCTCCAGACCCAGCCCTAGCTCAACAATTGGCGTAGTCAGCAGGATTATGGGCAGGTAAAAGAGGGCGGCAATTGGCACAGTCTGCAACAGAATTCTGAGCAGGTATAGGAGCTGAAAGCCCTTGGAAGAAGGAGGAAATGTGGCTACTTGTGAATATGCTCTGCCCTATGGCCACCTTCCTGTTGACCAGGATTTGGTTGCTGCTCACTGTATTGCAAGGCAGCATAGACCAGGCACTGTGGCAGAAAACCCCTTGGGAGGGGGAGGAAATGTGGCTATCCTTGAGCATGTGGTGCCCAGTGGCCACTTTTCTGCTGACTGGAGCCTAGCTACTGCTAACTATGCTGCAAACTGATCAAGATTTGCTGCAGAAAGCAGAGCTGTTGGAAGCAAGGATGATTATCCTGAAGGATGACATGCAGTGACTGGTCACTCCTGCTTCTCACACCAGGAGAGACGACCAACCCAGTGGTGAGTTGGGGGAAACCATGCATTTCCAAGCACGACCTGTTGTGCACAAGAAATTGAGGCATGAGCAGCCTATGGGACTGGGCAGACAACTGGTAGGTGATCCACAGGTGACCCAGTTCACTGCTTATGACCAGTATACCCAGGATGAACTGGATGACTTGGGCAGACAGTTCAGGCAGAAACATGGGGAGTCCCTGGCTGCTTGGCTGCTGTGGTTATGGGACCTAGAGCTGGATAGTGTGATGTGCTCTGGTGAGGAGATAGAGAAATTGGCCTCCATCACCATGCACCTGCCCCTAAGGCAACGGCTGCAAAATAGCCACAGATATGCACGAGGGTGAGGTAATCATTCCTTGATGGACTGGGTGAATGCAGCTGCCCGAACCATGTGGGCAAATGCTGGAGAACTGCCCAAGATTGTTAGTAAATGGCAAACGTATGCTGAGCTGGTCCAAATCATTCAAGAGCTGGGGATATGGCAGTCCATGTTTAATGTGAACACTAATGGCCCAGACGATGAAAACTTTACAGGCAGCCTGAGAGACATAGTGCTGCGAAATGCCCCGTCAATATCCTTTTGGTCACTGATGGCCATACTGGCCCCAAACACTGGTCGTCCTATACATGAGGTAATGACCATGATAGCCAGCTTGGGTGAAGCAAAGGATAGAAGACAAGCAAAAGGGGTCCAAAAGGTGGCTAAGACCAAACTCCCAAGAAATTTTCTGGATTTTATCCCAAAGGGACCAAGCAAGACTAGCCGTAAGCAGATGTGGCTTGACTTGCTTGCAGCAGGAGTTGATAGCAAGAAAACTGACCAGCAGCCAAATGCAGTTCTGTTTGCCTTGTGGCAGCAATTGCGCCCTGAACAGCGTTTCACCAAACATTGGGAAACAGGTAGCAAGGTACGCTCAGTGGATTTAAAGGACTTTTTGGTTGCTCCTGAGGAGGTGGATGAACTGTTCCATTCTGATTAGGGAGCAGGTCAAGGTACTCATCTTTTGGGTGCAGGAGAGGACTGGAGGCCTCATGTTGAATCAGTAATACATTGGTCGAGGATGAATGTGCAGCGTGTTTTGGCACTGGTGGATACAGGTGCAGAATGTAGCCTGATATATGGCAATCCAGATAAGTTTCCAGGGGCCACAGTTGGTATAGATAGCTATGGAGGACATACTACTGAGGTCAAAGCTGTGTCATTGCCATTGGGCATAGGACAATTGCCCCCTTGTGTGTGTACTGTATATATAACCCCAGTAGCTAAATACATCTTGGGTATGGTGTACTTTATGGTTTGCACCTGCAAACAGCAGTTGGAGAGTTTCGGCTGCAAATATGGACAGTACAGCCTGTGTTACGAGGATATGCTAAACATGACCCACAGGTGTTACCCAAGCCAAGATATGTAGTTAACGGAAAGCAGTATCGCCTACCGGGAGGACATGCAGAGAAAGGTGCCACTATATTGGAGTTAGAAAAAGTTGCCATTATTTATCCGGCTTTATTATATTTATTTATTATTTATTTATTAAGCCCATTTAATGCTCTGGTATGGATAGTGAAAAAACGTGATGGTACCTGGAGAATGACTGCAGACTACTGAGAATTAAACAAAGTAGTGCCTCCTTTGCATGCAGCCATGCCTTCAGTTCAACACTTGATGGGTCAGCTGATGACTCAGCTGGGAACTTATCATTATGTATTGGACCTTGCAAATGCTTTTTTCTCAATTCCAGTCTTGGCTGATAGCCAAGATCAGTTTGCCTTCACCTGGGAAGGGAGACAGTGGACCTTTCAAGTATTGCCCCAAGGTTATCTCCATAGCCCAACCATCTGTCATGGTTTGGTGGCTGGGGACCTAGCCAAGTGGACTAGGCCCATCATGGTTACAATGTTTCACTACATTGATGATTTGTTACTAACCTCCAATTCTCTTGCAGATTTAACGCAGGCAGCTCCAACCCTGTTAAGTCATTTGGAACAATGTGGGTGGGCCGTGAACACAGCCAAAGTACAAGGACCTGGGCTGACCGTCAAATTCCTGGGAGTGGCCTGGTCAGGTAAGACGAGGATCATCTCAGAAGCTATTTGGATAATCTGTTGGGTACCAATAACTCTTTTGTCTTTTTGCCCATAGTGTTCTGGCCACAGGCACTGCACCAGAGTCGACTGGGTACATACATATGTTGGCATGATCATCCACTGAATATGCATTGAACTGCCCATCAGTATGATTGTAGGATTCGCATGGAGGATCACACCAATTGTGACTACTAACCAGACATAGGTGGCTAATAGTTAAAAGGACAGAATGACAAGCCTTAAGGCATATTGAATGGACAATAGATTATGTAAATGTAAGGGACATTTATCCTCACTAAGGGAACATCATGGAAGATTCTGAATGTGTAGATTGTACAGCGAGGGACTGCTGGGAAAATAGAATAATTTAATCAGGCCCCCTCACTTCCCCATCTGGTTGGGGGTTGTGCGGTGCATTCTTTGTAAGCAAATTGTGTGTGTGGGGGGGTGGAGTTAGTGTGCATGTGCAGTGCCGGGACTTGGCTGGTGTCTACTGCTTCAGGTGTCAACAATGCACAGCCCAAGGACCTTTTGTCCAGTTACCTAGCTCATAGACCTGTGTATGAGGGGTCTGGTGACCCATCCTGGTGTGTGAAGGGTTTGTGACCCAGTCTGAACAATGGGCTTGAGGGGTCTGTGAGCTCCAAACCAAGCCCTACCTAGACAGTTCCCAAAACAGAAAGTTCAATTTAACAAAAGATAAATTAGTTACATGTCTCACGTTTGGTCCCCTCTGCTCTGTTACTTGCATAATGCAGACTCTCACTATGTCTTTGCCTCCCACTCTTGCCCACCTCAGCCCCCAGCCCTCATCCACCCCACCAGCCACCCTTGGAGTAGTAGAAGATGGTCTTCCATGCATGGGGATGGAGATGGGAGCAGGGTCTTCTTCTTCTAGACAATAGTTTGAACTGCTTTTAATTGGACTTTGAAGTCATGAGACATAGCGAAGCACTCGGCCAGCCTTCCTGTACCCTAGGCTGGGGGTCAGGACCCGGGTTCTAGTGCCAGTACAGCCTCCAATCAGGCCTGAGGACTAGCTCAGTAGTTCCCCCTTATGTGTGGTTTTGCTGTCCATGGTCTCAGTTACCTATGGTCAAACATGGTCCAAAATATTAAGATCTCTTGAGTAAGAGAGAGAGAGAGGCCACATTTACTTACCTTTTATGACAGTATATTGTTGTAATTGTTCTATTTTATTATTAGTTATTGTTGGGAATCTCTTACTGTGCCTAATTTATAAATTAAAACCTTATCATAGGTATGTATGTATAGAAAAAACATAGTATATCTAGGGTTTGGTATTATCTGTGGTTCCAGGCATCCACTAGGGGTCTTGGAATGTACCCCCCAAGGATAGGGGTGAGCTCCTGTATTTCCTCTGTTCCTGATCTGTGAGAATGAAATACAGAAAAACAGCACTAGCCCTTGGCCAGTGCTTTCACTTTCAAAGAGATCTGAAGAATGTTATCATCTTGTTCGAACCTTAAGACAGTCCCAGGGGAGGCAGGACATGTTTTAGGATTATTTCACCCAGTGTGTTCTTGGCACTGAAATATGAACTGATCACTTTCCCCTCCCTGCCTCTCCCCACAGGAAGGCTGACACAGGTCTGGCTCCAGGAAATTTACAACCCCTTCTCAACTGACCCATTTGTCTGGAGCAAGTTCAAATGACTAAGCAAATAGAGAAGAGGAGAAGCCTTGTAGGAAAAAGGAAAGCAGACTTGTATTTCAGCTTCTTAGGATGTATTTTCTAAGGCTTGTATTTTTAACTGTACAACAAAATAGGACTGTTTCTTCAGATGACAAACCTGATGTTCACAGATGTGAACTGATTTACCCAAAATAATTCTTAGTAATAATAATAAGAGTAAATAATAATAGTGGTAAAGGGCCACAAAGATCAATTACATTGTATAATGATGAATATACTAATTATTCTGATTTGAACATCATGTATTGTACACAGGTATTTATATACACAGGATATAATGCTATATCCCACAGATATACACAATCAACTGTGTTCCAATTAAAAATAAATTAATTTTGAAAAAGAAATGCAAAACCCCCTCGAAACAAAAACAAAATAATAATAATAATAATAATAATAATAATAATAATAATAATAATAGCTGTACAAAATACTTATTATATATCGGGGCAGCACAAAGAGCCTTTCTCATTAGATCTTTACCACGACTCTGTGAGATGAATAGCATCCCTTTACAGTTAACTCTTGAACAATGTGGGGGTTGGGGTGCCAACCCCCTGTGCAGTCAAAAATCTGCATATAACTTTTGACTCCCCCAAACTTAACTACTAGTAGCCTACTGTTGACTGGAAATCGAACCGATGACATAGTCAATTAACACATGTTTTTTGTGTTGTATATATTACATACTCTATTCTTACAATTCAGTAAGCTAGAGAAAAGAAAATGTGGTTAAGAAAATCATAAGGAAGAGAAATACATTTACAGTATCCTACAGGATTTATTGAAAAAAATTCACGTATAAGTGGAGCTGCATAGTTCGAATCTGTATTGTTCAGGGTCAACTCTATATAGATGAGGAAACAGATTCAGAAAGTTATACTTGTAAGTCCTGGAACCAGTACTGATCCCTGCTATGCTGGATTCCATGGCCCGTGGCCCTGACTGATCCACCACACGTCACCTGCTGCACCACATTATCTCCCAGTTAGTGTTGGAGCTAGGACAACACCCAGATCTCTGCCCAATGTTCTTTCCATTATATCCAGTGTCTTCTCACATGGTGGCCAAGGGCTTTTCCAGTTCTAAGGGAAGAAGGAAGGAGAGAGAGACAGAGAGAGAGAGAGACAGAGAGAGAGAGAATTCTCAGACTTTCAAAGCCGGTGATACCATGAGCTCTCAGTGCTATGACCCCCACCTCCAGGCCTCACGTCTTCTTTCCCTCCCTATCCAGTTCACAACCTCATGGGTCAGAGTGGCTGCATTGGCCCTGCAATCATCTCCCAGTCCTTGCTAATCCACTTATAAGGTGTGGTTTCTTCTGGTGTTAATGCCAAGCAAATTAACTTTGTATCTGAATATAAAGGAAAGGGAAGATGCTGTGGCCTGAATGTTTGTGTCTCCCTGAAAATTTATACATGAAAATCTAAACTTCAAGGCAATGGTATTGGGAAATGAGACCTTTGGGAGGTGATTAGGTCACAAAGACAGAGCCCTTATGATTGGGATTAATGCCCTTATAAAAGAGGCCGTAGAGAGATCTCTCACCCCTTCCACCATGTGCGGATACAGCTGGAAGATGCTGTCTGTGAGCCAGGAGGCAGGCCTTCACCAGACACTGGATCTGCTGGCACCTTTGTGTTGGACATCCCAGCCTCCAGAATTGTGTGAAATAAATTTCTTTTGTTTGTAAGCCACACCGTCTGTGGTATTTTGTTATAGCAGCCTGAATGGACTAAGACAAAAGGTCAAGGGAAAATGACCATTTCATGGATACTTCATACTGGAGTTTTGACACTGCCTGCTTGCAGGGTGTTTTCTCCGTGTTTTATTTGATCCTTGCAATAGCTTTAGGAGTAGGGCCTATCATTTCTAATTTTAAAGATGAAGACACTAAGGCTCAGAGAGGTTGACGAAGGTATTTTAGGCCATAGAACTGGTAAATCGTGGAGGGGCAATCTGAATCCATGTATTTGATCATTTTACCAAGATGCTTACCATCTTTTACTTATTTATTTTGGCAGCTGGCTGGTACAGGGATTGAACTCTGGACCTTGCTGTTATCAGCATCATGCTCTAACCAACTGAGCCAAGTAGCTAGGCTTTTTTTTTTTTTTCTTTCCCCCTATCTTCTTTCTTAAGGAAACGAGTCCACATAAATCCAATAGAGGAGAAAAATAAATGCAGTTGTAGAGACAGGTCATGGAACTGGAGCTTAAGAGATGTAGACCTATGACCCCAAGGGGCTTCCCCCGTTGTAAGTTTCACAAGGGCAGGGACTGCATCACTAAATCCCCCGCCCCGAGGCATTTAGACATCCGCCAGGAGCCTGGCCTTCCTGACCTCCTGAATTGGTCCTTTCCAGCTGGCTCCAGAGAAGGCTCAAGGGTGGGCACCTAGCCATGGCTGGCTACCAGTCCTGGCTGTGCCCAGACTCCCCATCCGTCTTTATGGTACTGTATTATTTAAAAGTGCTGGATCAGGAGTGAGGTGTGTGGTTAGAATTGGTCTCTGTTCTTTACCTTCAGTGAGTTCTTGGTCAAGTTGCTTAAACTCCATGTACCCGTTTCCTTCTCTGTAATCTGGAGATAGTAATAATTTCATAAGGATGAAATAAGTGAAGGCATGTAACATGCTGGTCTTGGTACCATGCCAGCACTAGGAAAGGACACATGCTCCATGGTCTTACAGCCGTTGTACCATCAGTGTAGGGCCTGCTTCAATTCCTGAGCCCGAGTGACCAGCGCAGGACAGCCATGTTGATATTCTAACCCTTTGGTGTCGCCACTACTGTGTCTGATCCAGCCTTCTTTCATCTCCTGACCCTGCCGAGCTTGGTCCTCGAGACCATACAGTGTGGCCACCACTGTTTGCCCTCAGGCGGACCTGGGTCTCATCCAGGCTTGACCCAGCTGCCAATTTGCAGGAAAGGCAGAAGACTGAGGGTGCGACTGGCAAAATTCAGACCGTGGGAAACTCTTCAGGTCAGAGGGCTTGGGTTCTGTGCCAGAGAAATCGTAGGAAAGGGATGGATCCAGTGGAAGCCCTGAAATTAAAGAGACTGAAAAGCCACATCCAGTTAAAAAATGAGCAAGACTAAGCTATAGTGTCTAGTGATGCACACCCAGGTGCTAAAACTATGAACAACTTGAGTTGCTGATTCCCCTAAATGTCAGGAGAGAGGCTATATTGAGAGGGCAGGGGCTGTAGTCAGGAACTGCAAAAGTTCCACTTTTAAACCTGAGTATTGTTTACAAAGGTGTTCAATTTATAATAATTCATTAAAGCCATACAGCGGTTTTGTGTGTGTGCATTTTATTTTACTAAAAGATATATTTTATTTTTGTGTGTGTACTTATTCTTTTTATTTGACAATAAAATGATTCTTAAAAATTTATGCTGGTGCTAGTCCCAGTGCTGCCACCCAAAGGCCATCCTTCTGTTTTTTTCTCTCCCATCTGCCACAATCAGGACCCATGCAGAACCATTCTAACATAAGCCAAGGCCCACACAGACTTATTCAAAGTCAAAGTGTGTGTGTGTGTGTGTGTGTGTGTGTGTGTCACTTCTCAGATTGTACCTTCTCGGGAAGGTGGAAACCTTTCTCCTTTCAAGTCCATTTTCTTCAGTGGCCACTATCAATCTCTACGGCTGAGGTTAAGAAAATCTACCCCTAAGGGCCGGCCCGTGGCTCACTCGGTAGAGTGCGGTGCTGATAACACCAAGGCCACGGGTTCGGATCCTATATAGGGATGGCCGGTTTGCTCACTGGCTGAGCGTGGTGCTGACAACACCAAGTCAAGGGTTGAGATCCCCTTACCGGTCATCTTTAAAAAAAAAAAAAAAAAAGAAAATCTACCCCTAAAGAAGAAGTGCAGCCTGCGCTTGAGCTGTCCGGCAGGTATTCAGCACCCCTCATTTGCCTGCTGAACCGATCTTCCTTACAGGACTAGGAGAGAACACTCTAAATTGCATGTAACAGACTTACAAAAAAAACCCTGATGGGCAGGGAAGCCTTACATTTTTGTCACACGAGCGCCACCTTCCTATCGCCATCTGCTATTTTTCCTTTGTCCTCACTTCCTGCGTCACCACTAATTTTTGCTCCTTTCTGCATTTGGAAAGAAAAGGGAAAAAAATTCACTAAAAAAAGAGGAGAGGCATGGAAACTAGAGAGACCTCCCTCTCGTCTCTGTCCCGGATGCTGTGCACTTGACTGCACATGCTCTCCACCGTCCCAGTATAGAAAAGTCAACCCATCCCCATCGACCCCACCTTCAACCCATGGCATGGGGGTGGGGGTTGGGGGGTGTCTGTGGAACATTTACAGAGTCTCTTCTCTTCAACAAGGTGAGAAGAACCAATTTGTTGCAAAGAAACAGAAGGATCCCCTGAGAAGCCTGGGCAGGAAAGATAAACTGGAAAAAAACCACAGTCAAAAGGAAAAACAGAAACAGAAGCACGTGTCCTTAGGAAAAGACAAGCGGCCACTGCTCCCTAGCGTGGCTGCCATTTCCCAGCTCCACACGTAAGGATTCCCTCTTCATTTGGTGCCCCCAAGGCCAGAGGACCAGCTGTTCTGTCCAGAACCCCTTTTCACTGACTGATCAACGCTGCCATTCTGGCTTTTCTCTTGAGTCACTGTCCCTTCCTCCTCAGCCTGGGAAGGCCCCAGTGAACACTGCCTGACTTGGGTGTGCACTGTAGGGTCCCCTCAACCCCCTGCTCTCTTTCTGTGTCCTGACCAAAAACCACAGAGTGCCTTGACCCCTCTGTGACCCAGCCAGGAGCAGGTTCCTCCCAGAGGGCTTGAAACAAAACCAGGCCTTGAACATTCATTCCCAGGCACTGATAAAGGTCTCCGGGTTGTTGCTCAAAACACTGAAAGAAACTGGCTCCAGTCCTGAGCCAAAGTCCTTCAGCCCTCATGTAAATTCCATACCCTGCCCCCTCACTTTGGCCTCACTCATACTGAGGTAGAGCATCCCTTTCTCTCTCTGTCCTTTGGGAGGACACGCCGCAGCACTCTGTATGTAAGTTCCCCTAATACGTGCTTTGGACTGATCACCTTGGTGTTTAGTGCTTTCTTCTTTGGAATCTCAGCCGGCCTCATCTTGGGATAGTTTGGGGCACTTTCTTGTGGGAACTCCCCTGCCTCTGCTTTTGGGGCAATTCCAGCTGTGAGTTCAGCAGGCTGAAACATGCACCAACAGATGGAGCAAATGAAGAACAAAGCCCACTGACCTCCCACCAGCTTGGTGGTTCCCCTGCCAGCACTCAGTCATTTTGACAATCCCTAGAAGTACCAGTCAGAGAATAAGGCTTAAAACTCTTTCCACAGCAGCCAGGCTCAGGGGGCACTCAGGTTACAGGAGCTAAAGGCTGGGTTTGAGGGATTACAGATTAGGTGTAGACAAGGCCTGAATTATACCCAAATCTGTATCAGCTCAGGTCTTTCAAAGGTAGCAAAGTCCCTGAATCCATCATTCGTTACACCTGAGTCATTGGTTTGTAACCCCGATCTCAGCAACTGATATGTTGGTATTCCTCACTCTTTATTCGGTAGCTATGTTCTGAGCACCTTCTCTGACACCAGCACCCTGCAGACTGTTGTGGGTGACACCAAGAAATCAGACAATAACTCCCTTCCTTTAGCTATCTGGTAGTAGAAATATGACAAATGTGGAAGATAACCACATAGTGGTTTATATGGCTAATGTTGCATCAAAGTGAACAGTTAATGCATGCCAGAGGAGTTCAAAAGAAGATAAATTTGGGGGGGTGTATTAGTGTCCTAGGGCTGCTGTAACACATTACCACAAACTGGGTGGTTTAAAACAACAGAAATGCATTCTCTTACAGTTTTGGAGGCTGAAAGTCTGAAGTCACGGTGTTGGTAGGCTGTGCTCTCTCTGAAGTCTCTAGAGAAGAATCCTTCCTAGATTAGGATTCTTCCAGCTTTTAGTGGTCTCCGGTTATCCCTGGCATTCCTTGGCTTGTGGCTGCATCACACCAATTCCTGCCTCCATCTTTACATGGCCATCTTTCATCTGTGTGTGTGTCTCTGTCTCTTGTACAAATTTCCCTCTTAGAAAGATGCCAGTCATTGGATTAGAGCCCACTCTAATCCAGTATAACCTCATTTTAACTTGGTTGTATCTGCAAAGACTGTATTTCTAAATAAGGTCACATTCATAGGTATCAGGGGTTAGGACTTCAACATATCTTTTGGGAGGATATAATTCAATGCACAACATGGAGATAAAAAGAAAAAGGGGTGACAAAGTGGCTTTTATTTTTTCAGCATAGAGGTTGCAGGACTGTACCCTGGGCTTGGAACAGAGAATCACGGAAGAACACAACAAAAGGCCAAAGAGCCAGAGGCAGACACTTGAGTGGTGGATGTGTTAGTTTCCTAGAGCTGTCAGAGCACACTTGGAGGCTTCGTGCAATAGAAATTATCGAAGCCAGAAGTCTGAAATTAAGGTGTTGGCAGGGCCATACTCCCTCCTAAGGTTCTAGGAGAGAATCTTTCTTTGTCTCTGCAGATTCTGGTGGCTCCAGACATTCCTTGGCTTGTGGCAATATCACTCCAACCATTGCCCCTGGCCTTACCTGCTTTTCTTTCTATAAGTATACTTGTCATTGGATTTTGGGCCCACCAGGGTAATCCAGAATGATCTCATCTCAAGATCCTCAATTTAATTACATATCTGCAAAGACCGTTTTCCCAAATGAGGGCCCATTCATAGTTCTGGGCATGGGTATGTCTTATTGGGGACCACCACTCAACCCACTGTAAGTGACATTCCTGATTTTTGGGAAATGCACTTCAATTCTTCACCATTCACTTGGGAATACTTGTTGTGCACCTACTATGTTCCAGGGATGATTCTAGGTGGTAGAGACACACAGGGCAGGCTCCTGCTCTTCATAGAGTTTCAGTTCAAGGGGGAGGAGACAGACAATATGTTATTAGACAAATAGACAAGAAAATACTATGGAATGATAAAAGCTATAAAGAAAATGCATAATGGATGTGTGATGGAGTGACTGGGTGGCTACTTCAGACTTAGAAAGGAGAGTTATCTTTCTGCAGAGGTAACATTCAGACTGAGGGGTGAGTGCCAGAAGGAGCGAGCCATGCAGAGTCCTGTGGACTGGCATCCCCGGGAGAGGAGACAGCAGGAGCAAAGGCCCCGAGGTGGGAGCGAGTTTAGCATGTTCACAGAACAGAAAGAGAATGGTCAGAGTGTCTGGAACTTGGTGAGCAAGAAAGTGTCAGAAGATGGGGATAAAAAGGCGACTGGGGTGACTCACGTGGGGCCTGGAGGCCAGGGAGGAGGCTTGGCTTTTATTCCCGGAGCCGGGAAAATCCATTAGGTTTTAAGCAGGGAAAGACCATGCTCTCAATTATGCATTTGAAAGCTCACTCTGGCTGCTGAGTGGAAATGGACCACAGAAGGGCGAGTCACAGCTGGGGGAAGACTTAGGAGGATCCTGCTGTGGCAGTCAGAGGGGGCTGAGGACCCCTTGGATGGGGTGTGGTCATGAAGATGGAGGGGAGGGATTCTGGATGTGTTCTGGAGGTAGAGGTGACAAGACTCCCTGGTGGTCACGCGGGGTGATTCAAGAAGATGGAGAGTGGATCTGAGGTTTTAGAAGTGAGCAACTGAGTTTCTGGTGTTGTAATTATGGTAAAATACATGTAACATAAAATTCAACATTTTAGCCATTCCTGAGTGTACAATTCAGTGGTACTAAGTGCATTCAGTGTCGTGCAACTATTATCACTTTTTTTCCCAGAACTTTTTTGAGTTCGTGTTTTGTGCATTGAACAATCTGAGTATTCATCAGATTCTGCTCAAAGTAGAGAGCTGGAAGGTTTCTTGGAAGCCGGTGCTACTGTACACAAAAACCCATACCTGACAGGGCTCCCATTTCTTCTGATTGTTTATGGTGGGCTCCTGGGGATGGGAACATGATGTTGTGTTTTCTTTTTCTTTTTCTTCTGCCTCAGCAGAGCCTAGGAAAAGTCCTGGCATGGTGCTGATTAATAATTTCCTCTGACCTTAACGAGGAATGAGGCCCTAACACTGTCCTTCCTGCACAGGCACAGGAGGGTTCTGAGTGGATGAAGGGTTAAAATCATTTTGATGCTAACCTGAAGCTTGCTTCCTTCCTCTGGTCCACAGGGGGAATCAGTTACGGCAAGGTCGGCTGGAGGACAGACAAAGGGTGCCTGATGTGTCCTACTGAAACCCTAGAAGAGACAGGACAAGGACTGCAGAGCTTTTGGAGAGGGTGGGAGGAGAGTAAGGGGTGGGGTTGGGGGTGGGCTTGGTTTGCAAAGAAACCCTGTCCTTTAACAGTTGGCTTTAGAGAAGTCTCTAATGATTAAATTAACAATTTAACTCAGGATTGAGACCGTGCAAATCTCTATTTTCTAAATGGCTCCATTTTTATAACCCTCGGGGATGCAGCTGAGTGAGGTATCCTATAGGTAAGAGGAGGAATCACATAGGTAAGTTAGTAAACTAGTTAAGAGACTGGCATAGGAAGAGACTGGCATAGGAGAAGGTTAATTATCTTTACCATCTTACTGCTCTAGGGAGAACTCATGGTTTTGGAATATAGACTAAGAATCCAGTCCCCTCCCTCCCTGCTATGGTCTGAATGTTGGTGTCTCCCCGGATTCACACATTGAAACGATCCCTCTTATGACAGCATTAAGAGGTGGGGTCCTTTGGAAAATGATTGTCGTGAGGGCTTCACCCTTATGAATGGGATTGGTGTTCTTATAAAAGAGGCTGAAGGGGACTCCCCTGCCCTCTTCCACCACGAGAGGACACAGCAATGAAGTGCCACCGGGGGAGCAGGGAGCAAGACATCATCAGACACCAAATCTGTGGGCACCTTGATCTTGTGTTTCCCAGCCTCTAGACTGTGCGAAATACATTTCTATCATTTATAAATTACCCAGTCTTAGGTATTTTGTTATAATAGCCCAAATGGACTAAGATTCTCCCCCAACACCCATCCTCGGGATTGGACAGCACTGAGCATGTGTGGGAATCAGCAACAAAGTTCTTCTACAGTTTAACTCAGGGTTGAAACCGTGCAGATCTCTGTTTTCTGAACAGTTCCATTTTTATAGTGCTCGGGGATGAAACCGAATGGGGTATTGTATAGGTAAGAAGAGCAATCATACAGGTAAGTTAGCAAACTGGTTAAGAGACTGTCACAGGAGAAAGTTAATTACTGTTACCATCTTACTGCTCTAAGGAGCTTAAGTGGTTTTAATTCCTGTACAGATGCTCCTCAATTTACGATGGGGCTATGTTCCAACAAACCCATCATAAATTGGAAATATGGTAAGTTGAAAATGCATTTAATACACCTACCCTAACTTAAATCGGCTCAGAACACTTACTCTAGCCTACAGTTGGGCAACGGCATCTAACACAAAGCCTGTTCTACAATAAAGTGTTGAATATCTCATGTAACTTATTGAATACTGCACTGAAAGTGAAAAACAGAGTGGTTGGATGGGTACTCACCACTAAGGTACACAGCTGAAAGCACCATTGTGAAGCCGAAAAATCACAAGTTAAAAACTGTCTTTAGTTGGAGACTAACTGTATTAGTTTCCTCTCGCTGCTGTAACAAATTACTGCACGCTGGGTGGCTTAAAAGAATATAAATTTATTATCTCATGGCTTTGTAGGCCAGACATCTCATTGGGCTAAAGTTTGTGAGGACGGGGCTGCGTTTCTTTCTGGAGGCTCTGGGGAGAATCGTTTCCTCGCCTTTCCCAGTCTCTTGAGGTCACCACCTTTCTTTTATTTTTTATTTTTTATTTTTTTTCCCTTTTGTCTTTTATCATGTCCGGCAATGGACGGCAACCCTCAGTGTCGTGCCCGCACCGGACCAGGACCAGCAACGGGATCGCAACCCTCGGTGCTGCGCCCGCCCCTCGCTCAGCCAGTGAGCGGGAACCGGTCTGTATGTGGGATCCGACCCCTCGGCGGGAGCGCCGCCCCGCCCCCCCACCCCCCCCCCGCGGCGGGGGCCCCCCCCCCCCCCCGGCGCCCCCGCGCCCGGGGCCCCCGCCCCCCCGGCGGGAGCGCCGCCCCGCCCCCCCACCCCCCCCCCGCGGCGGGGGCCCCCCCCCCCCCCCGGCGCCCCCGCGCCCGGGGCCCCCGCCCCCCCGGCGGGAGCGCCGCCCCGCCCCCCCACCCCCCCCCCGCGGCGGGGGCCCCCCCCCCCCCCCGGCGCCCCCGCGCCCGGGGCCCCCGCCCCCCCGGCGGGAGCGCCGCCGCGCTCCCAAGCGGCGCACTGTAGCAGTGCGCCACCGGGCCTGCCCCTCAGCTCTGTTTTAAAAGTGAGCACTGCCAGGCCACAGGCTCACAATTTACGCTCCTGGTGCATGGCAGAAAGGGCTGCGGTTCATCATTCACTCAGGCACCGAATATTTCTTGGTCACCCTCCAAGTGCATATTCTTTGTAAAGACTTATACAAAAAAGTAGAAAATAGTTCCCACTTTGGGAAGCTAAGATGGTAGATGAACCTGGTCCATTGATCTCCTCTCCCATGGTGATGGTACAATAATTTAAAAAGGTTAAACAAGGGCTGGCCCGTTAGCTCAGGTAGGTAAGGGATGGTGCTAATAACACCAAGGTCCAGGTTCGATCCCTGTACTGGCCAGCCACCAAAAAGAAAGAAAGAAAAAAAAAAAAAGGTAAAATAAGGACAACAGTGGGAGGGAGGCTGACACCAAAGGACACGTGAGTTCAACTAGATGAGGCACAGTGGATGGCGGAGAGAGAACCGAGCATCAGGGCACAGAAAGCTGCAGGCACAACATGCTCCCTGGGAGCGGCCTCTGTATGGCCCCCTGGAGAGGCCCAGGACTGGGGAAACCCAGAGGGTGGGGCTGAGACTGCACAGGAGAAAGGGGTTGGCTGAAGTCTGGGCAAAGAGCTGCTGATTCCTCTCATGCCATCCTATCCTGAAGCCCAGAACCCAGACAGTCACATGTGCCCCCTCCCAACCCCAGGCAAAAACGTGGAGCCCCCCTCTGTAAGGAAACTGAAAGGCCCATAGAAGAGGTCGTCAAACTGCAGGCTCCCTACTCCCTCACCTTGAAGTGAAGCCCATGGGTCGACAACCCCCGTCCATGCATAGAAGTCACAATCCCCTTATTAATGCCTCACTTTAAAAATAAAATGTACCCAATTTTAAGCAGACAGTTTGATGAGTGTTGACAAACACTCATGGATCCACCAACAAAATTGAGAAATGGAACATTTCCACCACCCCAGAAAGTTTCTTCACTCCCCTTTGCAACCCATCCCCCCCACTCCCACCCCAGGGCCGGCAAACCACTCATCTACTTTTTACCACCGTAGAATAGTTCTTCCTTTTCTATTCTCCTTTTCCTGTTTTATATAAAGGGAATCATAGGTACTCTTCGGTGTCTGGCTTCTTTTGCTCACTATAATATTGTGAGACTCATCGATGTTGTTACATGTATCAGTACTTTGTTTCTTTTTATTGATGAATAATGTCTTAGTCCATTCCAGCTGCTCTAACAAAATACCTTAGACTGGGTACTTTATAAATAGCATAAATTTATTGCTCACAGTTCTGGAGGCTGGGAAGTCCAAGATCAAGGTGCCAGCAGATTCGGTGTCTGGTGAGGGCCTGTTCCTCATAAACGATGCCTTCTATGTGTCCTCACATGGCAGAAGGGGTGAACAAGCTCCCTCAGGCCTCTTTGATAAGAGCACTGATCCCATTCATGAGGGTGGAGCCCTTGTGACCTTTTCACTTCCTACAGGCCTCACCTCTTAATACTATTGCATTGGGGATTAGGTTTCAACATACAAATTTTGGTGGGGACATGTTCAGACCATAGCAAATTGTTCCATGGAAAATTTCTTTTTTCATTCTCCTGTTGATGGACATTTGGGCTCTTTCTAGTTTAGGGGCTCTTATAAATAAAGATGCTAAGAACATTTGTGCAGGAGGCTTTGTGTAGACACATAGTTTCATTTCTTTGGGGTAAATACCTAGGAGTGAAATTGCTGGGTCATGGGGTAAGTATAAGTCAAACTTTATAAGAAATTGCCAAAGTGTTTTCCAAAGTGGTTGTGTCGGGCTGGCCCGGTGGCGCACTGCTACGGTGCGCCGCTTGGGAGCGCGGCGGCGCTCCCGCCAAGGGTTCGGATCCCACATACAGACCGGCCGCTCACTGGCTGAGCAAGGTGCGGGCGCAACACCGAGGGTTGCGATCCCATTGCCGGTCACGAAAAAAGACAAAAAGGAAAAAAAAAAAACCAAAAACAAAGTGGTTGTGTCATTTTGCATTCCCACCGGCAGCATATGAATTTTCCAGTTCCACATTCTTGTCAACACTTGATATTATCCGTTCTTTTAGCAATTTTGTTGAGTGTGTAAAGTGTTATCTCATTGTGATTTTAACTTGCATTTCTTGGAATAAAAGGTGAGGGATACTCCCCCACTGACCCCCAACAGCACTTTAGCAAAGAGGGAGTCACCTTATACTGGTGTCCATATAAAGTGTCTCATGTTATGGGAGAGCTCAATTATCTTATACAACAATTCTTTGGGGAAGATGCATTGGTTAGTAACAAAAAACAGGAGGAGTGGCTAAAAGTCTGTTTACGATGTAACCATATCCCTGGATCCCTTCCTCCATTTCTGAGCAGATAGACAACTGCCCTTTCCTCACCTCAGCCGAAGCCTGGAAATTTCCTCTCTACGGACAGCAAATGCAGACGTCTTGAACTGGGCCACGCCAGGAACTATCGAGGGCGAGGGTTCTCTAACATCGATCGACTATATGAATTATTTGGATCTGACAATGAGGGCCCCTAGTCTTCTGCTAACTGAGTTCCCGGATTGCTGAGGCTGGGCTTATGTCCTCTAGAAGGAGAAAGGAGAGGCTCAGATCACCCCACACTGGGCCTATCCCTGAGCTAGAGTAGCCCATCGGTGAGCCCTGAGCTTCCAGTCAGCTCTTTGGTTTTTACTCTTATACAATATTAAAATAATTAATTGGGAGGCCATTAGACTGAGGCGGCTCTAGTGCCCTGAGTTTCTATGTAAGCAAATTAAAACCCAACTCAATGTGAATGATCATGTCTCAGGAAAATGAAACTTAAGCTTTACCAGTCAGAAACTGCCTGCTAACCTCTACCTAGGGACTTTAAGGCTACCGTTCCACCTTAGTCAATCCAGTATTTTCTTTGTCTTGCTTCCAGGTGCACCTTATAAGTTTTCCCTCATGGCCCTGTGGTGGAGCCCTGAACCACTTGCAGTTCAGAGCTATTGATTCATGAACTGCTGTCTGCTCAAATAAGCTCCTTAACATTTTAATGTGCCTAAGTTTATATTTTAACAACAGGAACTGAGAGCCAAGGATTGTCCGCCATTTGAGGAAGATCTCTTGGATGAAAGACAGAGGAAAGATACACAAGAAACAGAGAAAAAAAAAAAAAAAAAAAAAAAAAAAAAAAAAAAAAGCAACTTGGAAGAAACAGGGACAAGACAGGAAGTGCAGAAAGAAGAGACAGGAGAAGGTTTTGCACCCGTGGAATAAAAGGATGCTATAAAAAAGGGAAAGGAATGGGGCCGGCCCGGTGGTGCACTGGATAGTGCGCCACTTGGGAAGCGTGGCGGCGCTCCCGCCCGAGGGTTCGGATCC
>NW_007731073.1:32013-33495 GCF_000696425.1 Galeopterus variegatus | reverse complement strand
GAAAAAAAAAAAAAAAAAAAAAAAAAAAAAAAAAAAAAAAAAAAAAAAAGGGAAAGGAAGCAAAACAAAGCTCTCAGAAACATATCACACTAAATCTATTATAGTTAAACATGTTATAATAAAATCTAACAGTAGTATTAGAAACTCAAAAGAGGGACTAGAAGGTAAAATTGAGGGAATCTCCCAGAAAGTAGAGAAAGAGACACAGAGCTAGAAAATTTTTCAGAAATGATAAGATAACTAGGGCATAAGCCAGGAAGCTCAAAATCTGAATAACCAAAGAGAACCAAGAGAATGGAGGGTGGAAGTCATTGGACAAATCACTCAAAACAATTTTTCAGAACTGATGACATGAGCTGCTGGAATAGAAGGGCCCACTGAGTGTCATCTGGATGGATGAAAGCAGAGGCTGGCCACAGAATCATTATGACACCTCAGAGCACTAGGGACAAAAGGAAGATCCCTGCTGAAGCTTCCAGTGAGAAAAAACAGGTTACATGCAAAGGATCAAAAATCAAACCATCGTCAGATCTCTCTTGTAGTTGGAAGAAATGGAGCCATGCCTTCTAAAGTTGTTGGAAAAATGACTTCCAACCTAGAGTTCAGTTCCTACCTGGATCATCAATCAAGCATGAAAGCTGAATGAAAGCCACTAAGAAACGTGCAAAAGGTTCAAAAATGTTAGCTACCCCGCACCATTTCCAAAAGGTTTCTAGAGGCTGGGTTCTGCAAAAATGGTGTAAACCAAGAAAGAGAGAGCCATGGGATCCAGGAATCCAGGCTCAGCAGAAGGGAGAGGAGAAGGAAGTCCTTTGAGTGATATCCCCAGGAGACCCCAGGATAAGAGCAACCTGTCCATTTGGGAGCCAGCCAGAAGGTTCTGGGAAAAACATCCAGGAAGATGATATTGGTAAAATGTCTAATGTGCTTAAATGTACAGAAAGGAGTTTTACACTTCCAGGGAAGATTTGGGGAAACATTAGGTATAGGTATGGAGAAAACAAAGCAAACAAATAAAAAATAAGACCAGTATTAAATCTAGGAAAAATAAAATGTTGTGCAGGAAGGAAAAAGTGAGCCCAGTCACTAACAGTGAGCAGTGGGGAGGTGGGGGCAAGAGGGGCTGAGTTGTGGGGGTCAGGGAGGGGGCTAAACCCTCGTTTCCAGAGTGAGAAATCAATAGGTGATGTCTGATAGTCACATGCCAGGAAGTGGCAATATATGAATGCAGCATGTTATTTTAGGATGTGGAAGTAAACCCCCCAAAAATTGGCTAAAATGTTTCAAGTTTTGATTTGGAAGCAGGATGAGAGACTTTTATCCTTTCATAAGAAGCTTTGCAGGGCCGGCCCAGTGGCGCACTGGATAGTGCGCCGCTTGGGAAGTGCGGTGGCGCTCCTGTCCGAGGGTTCGGATCCCATATGCAGACCGGTTCCCGCTCACTGGCTGAGCGAGGCGCGGGAGCAACGCCGAGGCTTGCGA
>NW_007731073.1:28310-31013 GCF_000696425.1 Galeopterus variegatus | reverse complement strand
CGGGGGCAACCCTGAGGGTTGCGATCCGTTGCCGGACACGGAATAAAAGAAAAAAAAAAAAAAAAAAAAAAATAAGCTTTGCAGAACTATTTGACTCTTAAATGATGTGTATGTATGTCTTTGATAAAAAAGAAAACAAAAACAGACAAAATTATATGCATTGACTTGAGAAAGTAATCACAATATAATGTTAAGTAAAACAGGATATAAAATCAGTGTAGTCTCATTCTGTACATTGAAGTGGGGGGGATAGTTAGAAAAAAGATAAGAAATAAATATTTCTAAGTGAAAGGACTATGTACAATTTAAGTTTCTTCTTTATATTTGCCTAGATTTTCTAAGGTAAATATTGCAGGATAGATTTTATTTTATTTTATTTTTTTTGGTGGCTGGCTGGTATGGGAATCTGAACACTTGACCTTGGTGTTATAACACTGTATTCTAACCACCTGAGCTAACCAGCCAGCCCCAGATTTTCTAACTTTTATTCAGTTACTGGCATTTATTAATTTGTAATGAGAATAGAAAGCTTTTTTTTTTTTTATTTTATTTTTTGTCCTTTTTTGAGACCGGCCGCACCGCGCTCAGCCAGTGAGCGCTGTGAGCGCTGTGAGCGCACTGGTCATCCCTATATATGATCCGAACCCGCGGCGGGAGCGCTGCCCTCTCCTGAGTGTGCCACGGGTTCGGCCCAGAATAGAAAGCTTTAACAAAGATTATGTGTCTGTGGCTGCCAGCTTTGCAAATCTCTTACTGAGATCAAGAGGAGGAAGTGACTTACCCAACTTCACTCAGACAGGTTTTTTTTTTTTTTTTTTCAATTTTAAGAATAAACAGTCTTGACTGGGCTCAGATCAGGAGTCTGTGGGTCTTAAGGACCTCTGTGTATTTGTCAGACAGGTTTTGTGAATCAGAAACCACTGCTCTCTTACATCACTCTGTTTCTCCACCTGGGATTTCTCCCAGCTGAAAGCTTAATAATTATATGAAGCTCAGCTCTTGGGTCAAATGTCACCCTCTTCATGGAGCTTTTCTCTGCTCTGTCAAACCTGGTGTCTTTCCTGTGGTATCTCCATGACCTGCTGTGTTGCAGTCACGTTGTACATGCTTGCAAGTCTTCACTCTGCCTCGCTGTAGAGATCAACAAGTATATGAGGCATGTTCTAAAGGGGGTGGGGGCCTTGGCTGTACACACGAGCAGGCCATGTGTACCATTTTATTATCTGCCTTCAAGTACTGCACTCTGAAGCAAAGCAGTGAACTCACAGCTGTGGTGCTAGGCTCATGGAGTAGGTAGTTTTATGGGCCCAATAGGAAAACGAGCCCGACATAATGGTGGCCCCAAACCACTTAAAGGTGGCATTTTTGTGTTGCAAAGAGCTCACATGCTCACAGAAAGCTCAGCTCTTCTTTGTTCCCATCAGACAAGCAAAGCAACTTAAAGAAAGTCATCCTGTCAATTCCCAGTGGAGCACATAGGGCTTGTTCAAGTCCCGAAGATCAGAACTAAGAGGACAAAGCAGTTGGGATTTCTTTTAGATGAACTATATGTATATTTTACATTGCTTTGGTGCATTTAAAGCAGAGAGATTAAACAGCGGTCTCTGAAGTCGGCTGGCCCAGTGGGGAGCCCTGCAGCCCTGACTCATCTGTTCCTCTGCCTGAATTTGGCAAATTACATGTTAACCTCCATGTGCTTCAGGTCCTCAACTATAAAACGGCCTGATATCTATCTCAGAAGATGGCAGTGTGCTTAGATAATGACTGTCCATTATTATCCACTCAATAGAAGACCCTCCAGCTATTAACCATTATATAAGCATAAAGTACTGGCATAGAGAGTTGTTCCCCATCTATTAATTGTTTGAAACATTCCAAGTAATATAAATATGATCCCATCTTTGTAAAGAAAAATGTGTGTATTTATAAGTATATTCAACTTCAATAGAGAAACATTTAGAAGTATAGATACAAAAATTTGAATTTAATTTACATCTAATTGTCTATACATATATATTTGTGGTGCAAAACAAAAATACATATTTAAAAATAACTAGACCTGCAACAGTCCAGTTTGGCAGCTGCTAGCTACATGTGGCTGTTTAAATTGAAGAGAACTAAAGTTAAACAGAACTTAATACTAGCCAATCTCAAGTGCTCAGTAGCCTTTTTGGATATTGCAGACAAAAAACATTTCCCGGGGCCGGCCCGGTGGCGCACTGTGCTAGTGCGCCGCTTGGGAAGCGCGGAGGCGCTCCCTCCGAGGGTTCGGATCCCACATACAGACCGGTTCCCGCTCACTGGCTGAGTGAGGCGCGGGGGGCAACACCGAGGGTTGTGATCCTGTTGCCGGTCCCGGTCCGGTACGGGGGCGACACTGAGGGTTGCGATCCGTTGCCAGACACGGAAAAAGACAAAAAGGGAAAAAAACAAACAAACAAACAAAAAAAACATTTCCGTCGGGCCGGCCTGGTGGCGCACTGCTACAGTGCTCCGCTTGGGAGTGCAGCATCGCTCCCGCCAAGGGTTTGGATCCCACATACAGACCGGCCGCTCACTGGCTGAGCGAGGTGCGGGCCCAACACCGAGGGTTGCGATCCCGTTGCTGGTCCCGGTCCAGTACGGGCACGACACTGAGGGTTGCGATCTGTTGCCGGTCACGAAAAAAGACAAAAAGGGAAAAAAACAAACAAACAAACAAAC
>NW_007731073.1:1631-28255 GCF_000696425.1 Galeopterus variegatus | reverse complement strand
AAAAAAAAAAAAAAAAAAAAAAAAAAAAAAAAAACATTTCCGTCGGGCCGGCCTGGTGGCGCACTGCTACAGTGCTCCGCTTGGGAGTGCGGCATCGCTCCCGCCAAGGGTTTGGATCCCACATACAGACCGGCCGCTCACTGGCTGAGCGAGGTGCGGGCACAACACCGAGGGTTGCGATCCCGTTGCTGGTCCCGGTCCAGTACGGGCACGACACTGAGGGTTGCGATCTGTTGCCGGTCACGAAAAAAGACAAAAAGGGAAAAAAACAAACAAACAAACAAAAAAAACATTTCCGTCATCACAGAAAGTTCTACTGGACAGCACTATCTGGATTAGTCAAGGGAGGTGACCTCTTGGTGATCTTTTCTCTTTCTTCACTGTAACACGGGAAAACTTCCAATTGAGCCAGATCACTTTAACAAAACCTGTCAGAAGGCCCTCCTTCCAGATTGGGGAGACTTCCCAGCACCTTCCCAATTCTTGAAAGCTGCCCGCTTTCACATTTTCACCAGGCATCAACCTATCTACATCTGATTTTCTTTATACTATTTGGGTAACAACCTCGATTATTCCTTTTTTCTTTCAAGTTATTTTTTAACATATGCCAATTCCTCAAGAGATGACAAAGCACTTTTGTCAAGCAGCCTCATTTCATACTAATGAGCATCTTTGGAGTGTCAGTAAGAACAATGGCTCAGCCAGATTAACTTTAGTAACCCCACACAGTGGAAGGACCGCTGCCGCCTAAGACCCAGGCCTCAAAGATCTGAGTATTCACATTGAAAATAAGCTTCATCTCAGGGGCTCCCCAAATCCTTACTGTATCAAGTCATCAAGGGCACTAAAGTCAGCACATGCTACAGCCATCACAAATCACGTTAGAAGGCAAGAACCCACCTGGTAGTTTGTTAGTGCAGAGCAGGTGAACTTGGCCAGGTTTGTTCCCCAGGGAGAACCGGGGCTCCGCTGGCCTGTGCTATGCTCTGGTGCCCCCACATGGTTCTTAGGGTTCATTGCACATCGGAAATAAGAACCACAGTGTTTACTCTTAGAACGAACTAAGGCCTTGGTTTCTCTACAAGTTCATTTGCCTTTCCTTTGAAGTGACACTTCGCAAAAGCCAGATAATCAGTTGAAGGAGAAAGGGAAATTGGATCAGGGCTCCCAATAAGTCTGTAATATTTTTAGGTATTCATCTGAGTCATAAATATCAGCTGAGTCTGTTGTATCATTATCTATACCTTTTTGTATGTCTTAAAATGTTTTTTTAAATATTGGAAATACCTAAAAATTAACTCTAGAGAATTCTGCCCCCGAATGGTGCTAGAGCTAATTTTTATATTATCCCCCTTTCTCTTTAGAGGTAAAAATAAAATTCAGGGTATTGATCTCATAACCTGTGTGTGTATTTATACTTGCACAACCTGTGTATACCCATACAATATTGATTTGTGTTTCAGATTTTTCGAAAAAATTGGTGTCACACTGCATCATTGTGAAGGTCTTGCTTTTTTTAATCAACATTGCGTAAGACTTTTTCATGTCTATATATCTATTTGAATCTTTTTTTTTTTCTTTCTTTTTTTACTTAAATAAGAGAAATGTATTGGCTTACAGTTCTGGAGGCCAGAAGTCCAATATAAAAGTGGGGGCAGGGTTGGTTTCCTCTGGAGGATTTGTTCCAGGCCTCCGTCCTTGGCTTGCAGATGGCCATCTTCTGGTGACTTCACATGGTCTTCTCAGCATGTGTGTGTGTGTGTGTGTGTGTGTGTATGTGTGTGTCCTTCCTTTCAATTTTGTCTTCTTATAGAAACATCAGTGATGTTAAATTAGAAATTGACCTTAACAACCTCATTTTAAGTTAATTACCTGTTTAAAAACCTTATGTCCAAATACATTGTGAGGCACTAGGGATTGGGGCATCAAAATATAAATTTGGGGGGGTCATCATCCAGACCATACCATTTAAATCATAAGGTTTCTCTCCAATGTGAGTTCATACGTTCATATTAAGGCTTGTGGAATTAGGACAGGTTTCCCCAGATTCTCTACATTTACAAGGTTTCTCTCCGGTGAGATTTCTTACATGGAAGGATTTAGAAAAGTCTTTTCCACATTCCCTACTGAAATAGGGTCTTTTCTAGTGTGAATTCTTCCACATTGATTAAGACCAAAGAAATCAGCAAAGATGTTTCCACATGCCTTTCAATCATAGGGTTCCTCCCCAGTGAGCTCTTTCATGTCTTCAAAGTGAACGAAAACACCTTTGGGCTTCCTCACACTCCTTACTTTGATAGTTTGTCATCTGCCTTCTGTCATGATTTCAAAAGGAGCTGGAAGAACTGAAGTTTTCACCACACTCCTTTCCTTCATAGGGTTTCTCTCCAGAGTGAGTTCTTTCACGTAACTGAAATGAACTGGAGTAACTGAAAGATTTCCCACATTCTTGTGATTACATTCACAGGCTTTTTCTCCAGTGTGGATGCACATGTGAAGGTGAACACACGTGGGAGACTTAAAGCCTTTCCCACATTGCACACATGTGTATGGTTTCGGCACTGCGAGTCCATGTGTGATTATTCAGACTAGAGGAATGTGTAAATGCTGTCTTACGTTCGATGCACTCAAAGGACTTCTCTCCAGTGTGAGTTCTCAAATGTCTACGAAGGTTCGAGGAAATAGCAAAAGGTTTCCCACATTTGACACCTTGAAAAGGCTTCTCTCCAGTGTGAGTTCTATGTTTGCTAAGTGGCGAGTGGACCTGGCAAAGGCTTTCCCACATTCCTCACATTCATGGGGCTTCTCTCCCCTGTGAGTTCACACATGCCTAGTAAAGTCTGAGTTCTGAAGGAAGGCTTTCCCACAGTCCCTACACTTATAGAGTTTTATTACAGGGTGAATTCAGTAGTAATCATTAAGGCATGAGGAATTTCTAAAGGATTTTGTGCATACCTTACGTTCGAAGGGATTCTCTGCAATGTGAGTTTTTATATGTTTGGTAAGCTGAGAAGACCTAATGACGACTGCCCCACATTACTTACCTTCATATGGCTTCTCTCCACCGTGAATTTTCACGTTGACTTAAACGTGAGGAAACAGTGAGGCTTTCCCACATTCCTTCCACTTAAAAGTTTCCTCTCCAATGTGAGTTTTTCTGTGCTGAGTAAGTTGACAAGACCTAATGAAAAATTTCCCAATTCATAGGGGTTGCAGGTTCCGGTGTGGATTCCCATGTGAATATTAAGGAATCTGGAATATCTAAAGCCTTTCCCATATTCCTTACATTCATAGGGGTTGTCTCCAGTGTGGTTTACTGTGCGATTATTAAGGTATGCAAAATATCTAAGGCCTTTCTCACATTCCTTACATTTGTAGGGTTTTTCTGCCTTGTGAGTTTGTATATTCACAGAAAGGCTTGTGGAGTGAATAAAACAAACCTCTTTTATAGTCCTTCCATTCATGGGGTGTTTCTCCATTGTGAGTTCTCACATGGCCTGAAAGTGTGACTGATGAGGAATGCTTTCTCACAGTTGCTGCATTCGAAGGATTTATCTTATATGCACATTCTCTGGTAAGCAACACGTGGAGTCAGACTGAAGGATTTTCTGCAAAAAAGTTTCTTTCCGGTAGGGGCTTACTTGTGCAAAGTCAGGAATTCTGTTCCATTCTGATGACACTCAGAAGTGTTTTGGGTATTTGAGTTCTCTCATGTGTCTTAAGGCACGAGTCTTCACTGAAGACCTCCCCGTGTTGCACGTAGTCGCAGACCTCTCCTCCATGTGGCTTCTTGCCTTTCGTAACCCACTGGAGGTCTGGCCCCTCCAAAAATCTTGCTGAAGTACTGGCCCTCTGGTTTCAAGTTGCACTTTCCATCCCTGGAGAGCTCCTTTCTGTACTGCCCTTGGCTATTCCTCTGGTTCCAACCAAGAGAGCAGACTTGGTTTGATGTTCTGACACCCTACTGAGGCCACGTTCCTGTACTGTTCCAGCATCACCTCTCTGTGTAGGTTTCTCTGAGCTGTATCCAGTAAAGTCTGTTCCTCCTGGCTGAAGTCCATGGCCACATCCTCAAAGGTCACCTGGTCCATGGGACAAATTAGTGGCTGCCATTTTGTGAGGCTGATGGAGAAATGTGCCTGAATGCTCCTTTCCTTCACCAAGATCACTTCAGGGCAGCTTATGAATCTACATGGGTAGTGGCAATCCCCATTCCCAAAAGTGCCGGGACCATTAGGCAGGAGGATACAGGGCTGGAGTCAATGTGTCTTGAATGGGGGAAATCCTTTTCCTTCAAAGCTGTCTTAAGCCAGAGGCCAACAAAGTGAAAAAAATCCTGACTGCGTGAAACCAGCACCAAGAAAGAACTCTGATTTATTTTTTACTGCCGAAAAATTCATTGTATAACTATGCCCATTTATTTATCTCTTCTCCCTATAATAAAGTAATAGTAGTTAGGTAGTTCATCTTTTTCTTATTAACACATTTATTCTGAATGTTATCCTTTATTTAGCTATCTTATGTGCAAATCGCTTCTCTCGGTCTGTGACTTATCTTTTCTCTTTGTTTATGGTGTCCTTTAAAATATAGGATTTTCACATCTCAAATCCAAATGTGTCAATCTTTTCTCTCATGGTTTATGCTGTTTGAATTTTATGAAATCTTTCTGTATCCCAAGGTCATAAGATAGTGTCTTTATTTTGAAAATAATTTTAAAGATTTGCTTTTTATATTTAAATGCTTAATTCTCCTTGATTTTGTTTATGTATTTGGTGCAAGGTAAATGTCTTCGTCTGTATGTGTTTCTCCTGGCAGGGTACACATTAGAAAAGCCTCAGGAGCTTTTAAAAGACAGATTGGGGCTGGCCAGTTAGCTCAGTTGATTAGAGCTCAGTTGGTTAACATCAAGGTCCAGGGTTCAATCCCTGCATTGGCCAGCCATGAAAAAAAGTAAATAAAAAATAAATAAAAGACTGATTTCTGGACCTCATCCCAGAACTGATGAAATCTAAATCTGTGAGGGTGGACCAGAGACCTCAGGATTAAAAACAAAACAAAAATCCCTCACATTTCTCTAACATATAGCCAAGGTTGAGAATCTCTAAGGCCAGACCAAGAGGAGAATCACAGGGGTGTAGACTATGTGCCTCATTAGCTATATTGAATATTGCCAGTGCTCTCGGACATAACTATAAGTATTTATGGTTCTTCTGATAGGGGAATTCCAGCTGCTTCACATCTTTGAGAACACATTGGCATGATTATCCCAGTTGAGTGATAAGGAAACTGAGCTCTGAGAGTTTAGGTGATTAGGGGACTTGCCTAAAATCACCCCAGTGATGCTGCTAGGTACAGCTCCAAAGCCTGTGCTCTCTACTGCCTTTGACATTCTGACTCTCTACTTATAAATCTTGCTTCTGTCAAAAATTCTTCACTCACTAGCATCACTGGACTAGGACACTGGCAACACCTCATCTGGCTCCTACTGGGACTCTAAATTCGACCTCAGCTTGAAGGGAGAGATTCACCATGTAACTGACTTCTCCTGCAATCCTAGAGTCAGCCACAATGTGCCAGGAAGAAGGTAAGATGTTCTAAGGGTGTCAGAAGTGTAAGGCAAAGTTCCTGCTCTTTCGAGAGACTGAGACTCTACTGTAAATGAGACAAAGCTTAGGTAAATCAGTTTTAAATTGTCAGTAGAGATTTTAAGTGGTACAATTTTAAAGAAGTAAATCATATGAGCTAGAAGTTTGGACTAATTGACCTCGGAATTTCTTTCCTACCCTGGATCTCTAGGAATCTATGAGATAATGATGACAAAAAAATCTGCTCTGCCCAGGTTCCAGTGCCTTGGAAGATTAAGAGTAAGTCAGTAGTCACGTCTACCTGTTCTGGAAAGTGTGATAATATGACAATTTTTACTTAGAAGCAGATAGGATGTCACCAGAAAGCCAAAAAATAACCTAGAATGTTTCTTGTGACACTTACCCTAGATCCCTGCATGTGGGATGTAACCTAGTAACCATCCCAAATCTATACCTCATGTACAACCAGTAGAAACCCTGATGAAGTGATTAGGTGGGGCTGTCCTCTCTCTCTCTCCTTTGATCCTTCGCCCTTCTCAGGATTATAACATGCTAAGCTCTGCTGGCCTCTTCAGAATACATTACTCAGGGCAACCTGACCTATGCACCCCCTGGCTGCAATCATCATATTTGCTCAATAAATCCTTGCTGTATGTATTTGGCCTCAGTTTCTTTTTAGGTCAACAAAAGGAAAGGCTTTGTGACTGAAAAAACACAAAACTTTCTCCCGGGCTGTGTAGGCAGTGTCCAGGATGGCCCTCAATGATCTTTGTCCCCTGGTATTCATGCCCTTTTGTAGTCCCCTCCACAATGAATAGCGCTAACCTGTGTATCCAATTTGGGTACTGTGGAAACGACGGTATGTGACTTTTGAGGCTAGATCATAAAAGACATTGCACTTTCTGCCCTGATCTCTCTTGAACTACGTGCTCTGAGGAAGCTGGCGGCCAAGTTGTGAGGACACTCAAGCAGCCCTATGGGGAAATCCTTGTGATGAGGCACTGAGACTTCTGCCAGCAGTTAGCACTAACTTGCCAACCATGTGACTGAGCACCTTGGCAGCAGATCCTCCAACCCTAATCGGGCCCTCATATCAACTGCACACGTGGCTGACATCTTGACCACAGCCTCAGAAGGGTCTTGGAGCCAGACTACCTGGCTAAGCTTCTCTCGGATTCCTGACCCACAGAAACTATGTGAGATAATAAATGTTTGTTGTTGTTTTAAGTCACTAAGCTTTGGTTAATTTGTTATGCAGCAATAGATTATTTAAACAATGGTTTTCATATAGATGCATTGCTAACCTAACAGGAAGACAATTGTAATTACTTAAAAAACTTTAAATATTGTTACTGCCCCACAAACCCTAAAAGACTCAGATGGTAAAATGGAAGTCTTAGAGAAGATAAATTATTTCTTTAAGATAAGAGGCTATCTCAGATTTCGACGTGTTTTTGTCTAATACTTGCACCTATTCAGGTTATAGCCATTTCAAAACCACTCTGTATAATTCTGGCAATTCATTTATGGCCTTATAATGTTAGGTTTTTAGATGCATATGTGGCATATGTGTAATTTAGAAAATAAGTTTTGCAACTTTACAGAACACTGAAAATATACTAGCTAGCATGCTCGCCACTCCTATCATTAATGACCTTTTTTCCCCATTTTCATAAATGGTCAAGACTTACTCTTAGAGAAAGAGTTAATTTGCGGCCAAATTCATGTCTGATAGGCCTCCTCAGCTCTAGACACAGGAAGGGAGGGAAAGGTTTTGTGACATTATGATATTTGTAGATCGGTTTTCATCCACGGTTCCTGGCTCATGCTGCTCTCTGACCTTCTCCTGCCCTCCTTTCACCTGCTCCTTTTTCCCCTTGAGGCAGGAAATTCTCTGACCCACTTAGCTGACTGTAGGTCATAAGACCCCCATTTCAGGAGAGGCCCTGAAGGAAGGAAGGGGTGCTGCACAGAGAGGCCAAGAACAATCTGAACAGATTCTCCACCACGTCTATTAGCAGTAGATCATACCCTTTTTGTCCAATCACATTTCTACATTTTCGTCCAACGTTCAATCACGCTTATGTAATGAAGCTTCCATCAATACCCAAGAGCACAGGTTTGGGGAGCTGCCTGGGAGATGAACACATGGAGGTGTGAAAATGTCATGAGAGGACATATTACCCACAGAGAGAACCCAGATATGTCAAGTCCAAATAGGAAAACGATCCTGAAACTGGATCACAGATGTCATTTCCTTTGAAAAACAGGACAAAGTTTTGTCTTTGGAAGCTGGAGGGGTGTTCAGCATCCTGTCCTTTGCCATCACACCACTACATGATTTACCCATAGCTAATGAGTTTCTCTGTGAACCACTTTGCCTCCACTCTGATGGGTCGTCCCAGCTGCAGAGCTACCTATGGTGGTTCCTCACATGCCTTGATCAATGTCCAGGTGAAGACTTGGGGTGGGGGACCCTCTGCAGATCTCTGCAGTTCTCTCTGTGCAGCTCTCTCCTCTCCAGCGTTCTGTCCTGTGAACTCTAGCGTTCTGTCCTGTGAACTCTAGCGGTCTTGGCCTCCCAGACTAATCTAATCACTGTCCTTTGTTGCCCAATGTCCAATGTCTTGGAAACTGCCATTCCCTGTATTTCATCATTGTTTTGGTTGATTCAGGCAGAAAAGTAAATCGAGTCCCTGTTATTCCATCTTGCCCCAAAGCAGGAATCCGAAACCCCACTTTTAGTTTATGTACTTCAGTGTTTAAAATTTACATGCCTGTGTTACTTTAGAAATTAAAAAAAATTAAACATTAAAAATTGTTTCTGGCTTGGGGCTGGCCCGGTGGCGCACTGCTACAGTGCGCCGCTTGGGAGTGCGGTGGCGCTCCCGCCAACGGTTCGGATCCCACATACAGACCGGTTCCTGCTCACTGGCTGAGTGAGGGGCAGGTGCAACACCGAGGGTTGCGATCCCGTTGCCGGTCCCGGTCTGGTACGGGCGCGACACTGAGGATTGCGGTCCGTTGCCGGACACGAAAAAAGACAAAAAGGAAAAAAAAATTGTTTCTGGCTTGACTTGAACTAGAGAAAAACAGGAAATGATAAACAGTCAAAGACATAAAAAAGGAAGAGTATTGGATTGATTTCTACTGTACTATTAGAGAGGCAAGGAGTATAGTGAACGAGAGCAAAACGCAAATTATCAACAAACAGGACGTGGGGACAGTCTAATGGCCAACACACAGGCAATACACCCTGACTTTTATAAATCCCACAAACAGCTGAGTTTTTTTTTTTTTTTTGTCTTTTGTCTTTTTTTCCGTGTCCGGCAACGGATCGCAACCCTCAGTGTTGCCCCCGTACCGGACCGGGGACTGGCAACGGGATTGCAACCCTCGGTGTTGCTCCCGCGCCCCGCTCAGCCAGTGAGCGGGAACCGGTCTGTATGTGGGATCTGAACCCTCGGGCGGGAGCGCCGCCGCGCTTCCCAAGCGGCGCACTATCCAGTGCGCCACCGGGCCGGCCCTTGTTTTGTTTTTTTAAAGCATATCTTTTCTCAGTCTGCATAAGAGGCAGATAAAGCGAAGGGCAGACTGTGGTGAGAACATGTGGTTTGTCAAAGCTGGAATATTGTTTAAAAAGGGTTCCAGCACTGTCTGCATGGATACCACTAACAATCATGTGCTGTCCTTTACAACGGTAGACTGGGATTAGACAGCTTGCCAAAATGCCACTGAGTCAAGAAAAGCGAGAATTCTTGTTTCTGAAGACACATATGTGGGGAACATTCCTCCTCCCCACGACCTCTGCATTTGCCGTCTGGGGGTGTGAGGGGCCCACCGTGCCAGTCTCCTCTGCTGCTCTAAGATTAACCCACGTGCTGCCGGTTGAGCATGTTAGCATTCACAGAGGGAAACTCCCTTCATCCTCTCGTTTTTTCCTATTCTACTTTTAGTACATTTTAGGCCCCAAGGGTGTTTTATCAAATAGAAGTAGAAGTTACGAATCTTCTCCCAGGAAGTTCTTTGGAAGTTCAGATTTATTTTTATTTTTATTTTTTTAATAGATGACCTTAACCCTTGACTTGGTGTTGTCAGCACTGTGCTCTCCCAAGTGAGCGAACCGGCCATCCCTATATGGGATCCGAACCCGTGGCCTTGGTGTTATCAGCACCGCACTCTCCCGAGTGAGCCACGGGCTGTCCTCTGGGAAGTTTAGCTTTAAAAGACATACTTTCCCACCCTCACTGATTTCTCTTACCCAGCCTGGAAATGCCTTGCACCTTTTTCTCTTAAAGGAAGCCGTTCATAGGCAGAAGAGCCCTTTCGTAGCAGAATGTTGGTGACATTGGCAGGTCCTCAGAGCAGAGGTTCTTAAGGCTGATCTGTGGGCTGCGTTTAGCAGGTGACAAGGATTTTGCTTATTTGTACAGAATGAAAAAAACAAGAACAATGAATGAGTTTTTCACAAAGGAATTTATTTATGTCACTGTGATGTATTCTGAGATAGCGTGCCCTCTCCTTTTTCAGTTAAAATGTCTTTTCTTTTATAATAGTAGAATGATAATAAGTGATAGTTTTAAAATAAAAACACACTCATTTACTCAGTAAAATTACCTAAGTGTAGATGCCCATTTTTGTAAGTTTTACTGCTCTGTGAAATCCAAAAGTTTCAGAGAACCACTGTTTTAATAGATGTAATCTGAGATTTAAGATAATGAATTTAACAAGATTTAATTAAATCTGATTCAGATAAGGAAGATTTTGAATAACCCAGCTCTACATGTTCCAAAAGTCAACCTACCAGCACAGTTGAATGCTTGGTTGGAACCATCATGGGGGAGCAGAAATTACTGGCTGGACAATCAAGACTGGAGAATCAGACTTCTAGGCTTAGAGGAACTTCAGAGATCACCTCTCACAGCTGAGAATATTAACTTTGATGCTTTCTTCTCCTGGCCCTGCCACTAATTTGTCAGGTGATCTTAGCTCACTGCTCTGGACTGTTTCTTCAACCACAGAGGGTTACTTCCAGCTCTGAAGTTCTGTGACTTAACAAGTCAATGATCTCCAAACTTAACGTTAGGAAGAAGAGACGGTTCCTCGTGGGTAAAGGGTTAAGTCTGGGGACATTCAGGCTGATGCAGAAAACAACAAAATTCTCATTTTTTCTTATTGCCCTAAATAGCCCTGACATATAAAGCTTTGTTACAGAGTAACTTGGTATTGACTGGAAAACAAAAAGAGATTCCTCCCCGCCTGCCCCTGTCTAAAGGGCAGTGAGAGGGTCCAAACGCAGACAGTTACTGCCCCCTAGAGGGCCCACAGCATGGGGCTCGTCTGTAAATTCAGATTGACACTTGGTTCCCTGGGCACTGAAAGAATTTGTGTTCAGAGCTAGAGTGACCTTAAAAAGCCATCAGTTTCAACTCCTTCATTTTGCAGATGGGGACACTGCCCTCTAAGCTTCTGTTCCAAGTCCAGGGCCCATGCCACTACGTTGCACAGCAGCTTCATTAGCGTTCATGTACTCCATCTATTTCTGCAGACTTTCCTGAGTTGTTGGGAAGCTACCATCACCTTTCTTTCCCTAGTAGGGAAAGAAAGACACCACCCCATGTTGTTGGCTTCCCATTGGAATTTTGGCTCCAAAGGCAAACATGGGGACCCGATAAGGCAATCACACAGGGAGAACCCACGTGAACAGAAAGGCAGAGATCCGGGACTGCCAAAGATTGCCAGCAAATGGTCGCAAACTAGGAGAGCACCACGGAACAGATCCTCCCTCACAGCTCACAGAAGAGACCAATCCTACCAACACCCTGATCTCGGACTTCTGGTCTCCAGAACTGGGAGACAGTAAGTCTTTGTCATTTAAGCCACTCAGTTTGTTGTAATTTGTTACAGCTGCCCTAGCAAACAAGTACCGATTTTGCAGAGCTTTATCTGTCAAAGTCCTTCCACTTGTCATTCATACTTTGATTTTGCAGAACCAAGTTAAGTCGACTTTTCTTCAAAGCAGCCAAGGACTGTGAAATTTCAAAATGTGAGGATGCATGAACTTAGAATCTCAGAATCATTAGATGAGAGGAACACAGTCCAATGACTCATCACAAGTTGGAAATTCTTGTACAATGTCTTCATCAGCCAGGGTAGAAAGAGCGCTGTACCCTTACAAAGAAAGTAGAACAAAGCAGCAGAGAAAGGAGGACAGCCCAAGGCCAGACAAGATATTCTGTAACAGAAGTTAGACTTAGTTGCAGCCAAGAACTAATGTGCTCGGCTACCTTCAATACTCAGAGTTACAGACATGCTCCTCGTGGGCCTAGAAATGAGGAGGATGGAAAGTGAGATTGCCACCTGGGAACTCAACTCTGAAGTCACTTATAAGGGATCAGAGCAGAGATATGCAAGGTCACCTGAACAAAGCAAAAGGAAAGTCGGAGAGGCAAATGCTGGCATTTCAGGGTAGGGACCATGAGTTTTAGTCACTAAACTTGAAGTATTTCCTGTTCCAAAGGAAAGGTTCTCTCTTTAGGTGGAGACAAATGCAGGGAGGTGTGGCTGTGGACTTCACGTATTTCTGATCCCACTGGCAAGACTCTCCCTATTGTAAACTGGATGCATCAGGCTGTCACAGCCATTCCTTTGACACCCCCTGCTGAGTCCATGAGCATCGACGATTATATGTGGCTTCTATTGTGTCTTAGAGAGAAAATGCACTGGATTACATCCAGGCTAACTCTGGCTACCCATGACAACGATTCCTTGTAACAAATCCTCAATAAAAGAGCCTGTGATTATGATTTCGCTCATGTGCCCTGCTTATGAAAGAGACTGCACCGATAACACTCACACAAGGACATTAGTCTGATGAGTTTTATTTTTTGTTGCAAGTTAATAACAGGCACTCTTTTATTAATCCTCCTTCGGCACATATTTTAGTTAGCAGAAATGAATCCCTCAGCCATGGTTATCCTACAGCAATAACAAACAAGAGTCAGTCTTGGAGACTTCAACACATAGGCCCCCAAAATAAAACACAGTGTGGAGGACTTCCGCTATCAGCTATGATGGAGTAACCAGTACAGAATTTGCCCTCCTGCCATAAACAACAATAAAACCGGGCAAAAAATATGAGGCAACTCATGTCAGGCATCGGACCAAAAGAAGAGAAAGAGAGTAATCCCTGAATGAAGGGGCACCCCTGGGGTGGAGCCCCATGATCACTTAGTCTCTCTGTGTCCTTGAGGTGCAGTGAGCTGGAGTCCCACAGAGCTGAGGAGGCAGATGTCAGAGTTGGGGGCAGCTAAGGCGGCTGGAATCTTTAGGGCAAGGCAAGAAATCTTTGTGGGGGTCCCTGGTGAAGTAGGGAAGATGTGGAACAAGTGGAATGTTCATAAACTGCTGGTGGGAGGGTGACATGGCACAACCACTTTGGAAAACTGTCCAGTAGTATCTTACAAAGTTAAAATACACTGGCCACATGTCTCAGAAGTTCCACTCCTAGATATCTACCCTAGAGTATCACTTTTTTATTTGACAGTGCTTCCCATACGATATACCAAATAACCCTAATCATTTAAAACCTGTACAAAATGAGAGCTATATCTTTTAAGGCTCTCTCAGGAGCCCACCTGAAAGAGCCCAAAGTTTATTCAGAATTTTGATACTGAGGAAGCCTGTCAAAGATGTGAAAAG
Organism: Galeopterus variegatus; assembly: GCF_000696425.1. Lineage (NCBI taxonomy): Eukaryota > Metazoa > Chordata > Mammalia > Dermoptera > Cynocephalidae > Galeopterus > Galeopterus variegatus. The sequence goes on along the minus strand of NW_007731073.1, from coordinate 14,969 downwards.
GTTTAAAATACTTGATCAAAACAGGATTACAGGTCACTGTGAAACAGTAGTTATTTATTTAACACAGTGAAAATCAAAGACTTCAAAAGCAATACAGAAAGTTACATGAATGTAAAAACCTTATTCCTTTTAAAGCTCAGTGTTAGGAACATAAGCCTGAGATTCTGGCGCCTTCTCTGCTACCATTCAGGAGAGCCTGCATGAGAATGAAGCCAAAACAGAGGAAAGCAGGGGAAAGAGATGAAGAAAACACAATTTCTGATCATATTGTTTGAGGCCTGGAACCCAACTGAACCTTGAATGACATGTATTCCCTGGATTTTTCATTATCTAGCCAACACAGTCCCTTTTCTGTCATTGTTATTGTTGCTCTTTAAAACCAGTTTGAGGGCCGGCCCGTGGCTCACTCGGGAGAGTGCGGTGCTGATAACACCAAGGCCACGGGTTCGGATCCCATATAGGGATGGCCGGTTCGCTCATTGGCTGAGCGTGGTGCTGACAACACCAAGTCAAGGGTTAAGATCCCCTTACCGGTCATCTTTTTATAAAAAAAAAAAAAAAAAAAAAAAAGCTCAGTTTTCCTAAGAAATTAAAACCCTGATAAAGACAACATAAAGTATAAGGAACTATCTTAATAAAACACAGTGGTGTGATCGCTTCTCCTGATAGGAAGCCTGTTTAGATAACCTGGAAGTCAAACCTGATGGAAAAGGTACTTGAATGTAATTAGACATTGGAAGAGTGTGGGTCCAAGGTGTATACCATTTATAAAAGAATAATGTAAATAAGAAAACAGTACCTTGAGCAAGGGAGTGCATGGCTTTCAAAGAAAGTAAGAGCATGAGAAATTTCTTGGTTCCATGGAACAATTTAGACACATCAAGAAAAGTCAGGAGTACAGAATCAAGTTATACTGGAGGAAACATTGTTCTCCTAGGCTTTATGGAAAACATTATCAGTGTCAGGCCATAACAGGAGAGTTAGAACCAAAGGGGGAAAATATTACAGGACCTGATGAACAGTTGAAAGACAGAGTTACCCTAGACCTTCTCAGCGGAAGAAAGAACTAAAGACATTGATGTATAACCTGTAAATCATGTGCAGCAAGGAGAGCAAAAGTTGAACTTCTGGAATATGAATCTGAGAACCTTTAAGAGGAAAACCCTATAATGAGAAAGAAAATTACCATTTTAAATGAAGTAGACAGCATTTCTAACTTGAAATTAGATGGCAACTGTAAAACAGGAGAGGCTGTAATTTGGAAGACGGTTGGAAACAGATTTCAGAATTAAATCAAAACCTCTTGTAATTTTTATTAAGAGCAGATCAACATTTTAAGAAGCCTTGTTGTTTAAACACAGAGGACCAAATTTTTAGTATCTTATTAGTGTATTTATATTAAAGTTCAATCCTCAGAAAGACATAAGTAATTATAGCCAACTTATGTCACACAAATTTCTTTCGTAAATTTATCTTTACAAATTATTCTCGTGACTTCGACTTTTGTTGTTGTTGTTCTATACTTCCCCCTTTTTAAATAGCCAGTCATAGGGCCGGCCCGTGGCTCACTTGAGAGAGTGTGGTGCTGATAACATCAAGGCCACGGGTTCGGATCCCTATATAGGGATGGCCGGTTTGCTCACTTGGGTGAGCGTGGTGCTGACAACACCAAGCCAAGGGTTAAGATCCCCTTACCAGTCATCTTTTAAGAAAATAAAAATAAATAAATAAATAAATAAATAAATAAATAAATAAATAAATAATAAATAAAATAAATAGCCAGTCATTTTACTGGTTAACCTAAAAAAACTGAGGCTGAACATATAAAGCATAGAATTTATTGAGCCATTATGACAATTGCAACCAGGGAAATGCATAGGTCAGGTCACCCTGAGAAATGTGCAACCAAAGAACCACCAGAGCTTACCATTTTTAATCAGAAGAAGAGGAAGAATCAAAGGAGAGAGAGAGATAAGAATAGCATGCACCCCTTTATCATTACATCACTTTTTTTATTGGTCGTACATGACATATAGATTTGGGATAGTTATTAGGTTACATCCTACATGTAGGTATCTAGGGAAAGGGTTAAAGAAACTTTCTGGGTTATTTTATGGCTTTCTGGTGCTATCATATCTGCTTCTAAATAAAAATGGTCTCATGATAATGTTTTTCAGGACATGTGGATGTGACTACCGACTTATCCTAGATCTCCTAAGGCACTATGATTAAGCTGGCCTGGTCACAGCAGATGTTTTCTGTTATCATAGTCTAGGACAAAAATTTACTACACACACAAAAATATTTTTATACCTATACCTTTTAAAAATATCTCTCTCTCCTACCCACTGGTTCCTTTTCATCTTGTTTTTATTTATAAACATTTATTCTATTTACATTTACCTAATTTATTTATGTCTAACAATTACACCTAGACTACTTATGAAAGCTGAGATATTAGACAAAGCTAGTCATCATTTCAAGTTTTTCCCTGTTTACCATTTTTTTTTTTTTTAAAGATGACCGGTAAGGGGATCTTAACCCTTGACTTGGTGTTGTCAGCACCACGCTCACCCAGTGAGCAAACTGGCCATCCCTATATGGGATCCGAACCAGTGGCCTTGGTGTTATCAGCACCACACTCTCCCGAGTGAGCCACGGGCCGGCCCCGTGTTTACCATTTTTACAGACTGTGAATATCAGTGTTCACCTAAATAAGAACCTTAGAGTTAAATATACGTTCGTTCGTTTGTTTGTTTTTGATAACTCAGAAGATACAGCTGTCTTTATTATACCAATACTATTTAGCTAGATCATTCTGGGCTGGCCAGTTACTCAGTTTGTTAGAGTGTGGTGTTGATAATACCAGAGTTAAGGGTTCAGATCCCTGAACTGACCGGCCACCAAAAAAACAAAACAAAACTAGATCATTCTGTTTTATCCTGAACTTATAGTTTTATGATTTTAAGACATCTACAGAGGCAAATATAATCCTGTGTGACCAGTAAACCCAGGCAAAAATGTATGTTGACAGGTCGGAAATCATCTCCATTTTTATCTTACCAACAAATTTAAAACCAGATTATTTATTAAAGATTTACTTAAGTCACATGAACTTAAAGGCATTAGGGTTAATTACTATATATTTTAGCAATTTTTTTTTTTTTTTGTCTTTTTTCGTGTCCGGCAACGGATCGCAACCCTCAGTGTCGCGCCCGTACCGGACCGGGACCGGCAACGGGATCGCAACCCTCGGCGTTGCGCTCGCACCTCGCTCAGCCAGTGAGCGGAAACCGGACTGTATGTGGGATCTGAACCCTCGGCGGGAGCGCCGCCACGCTCCCAAGTGGCGCACTGTAGCAGTGCGCCACCGGGCCGGCCCTATTTTAGCAGTTTTTTAAGAGCACTCACTTTACGTCAATCTGAACAGAATTTTTAAAGGAATTTTGGCTGACTATACCAAATTTTATCATTTGAACACAGCATTGAACATACATGAAAACACACATACACACATAAACAAAGATCTTATAGCTCTCTTTTTAGAATTTTAATCACGAAACAGTAAAACACAGTAATACAAACTCACTGGTTTATAGGAGACAGTTGGATCCAAATAAGAAAATGGGATGCTGGAGGAAGGATCTGCGGGGCCCAATAGTCAGCCTCAACACACCCTGTCCTCCTACCAGGTTCTTGACTCTGCCACAGGAAAAAATTCAACAGCAGTGTCACGGTAGAAAGTGAGAACAGGTTTAATATAACGAATAAGAGATATAGGGATGGCTGGTTAGCTCAGTTGGTTAGAATGTGGCATTATAATCCCAAGGTCACAGGTTTGGATCCCCATACGGGCCACCTGCAAAAAAAAAAAAAAAAAAAGAAAAAGAAATGAGATACAGACTTCACCGAGAGAGTGAAGCATAGCTCCAGAGACTGAGCAGGGGCGTGGTGCTGACAACACCAAGTCAAGGGTTAAGATCCCCTTACTGGTTATCTTTTTGAAAAGAAAAAAAAAGAAATACATACTTAAAGTTCAGTGCTGAATGCAGGCTGGCTTAAGGAAGTGAGCAGCCACCTGCAAAAAGTAAGTCTGATACAAAGTAAAAGCATACACCTCAGCTGGCACAGTATGGGTTGGCCCCAGGAAAGTGAGCAACAATCCCACCTTCTGCCGGGATTCTGCTTTTATAGTTTTGCTATCTAATGAATATTCAACTAAGGTGGTGGTTCTCAGTTATGTAACATAGTCTGGCACATGCTGATTGGTCTCCTTTTTGGAGCATGTTCATTGGTCAAATCTCATCACATGCACCAGACATATTCAAGAACGTTCTGTGCTCTTTAGCACCCCTAGTGGAAGGTCATTCAGCTACCAGGGTTTCTTCACTGAGCATGCCCAGACCCTGGACTTTTCAGCTGAGCCCCTGAAATCTCAATGTCTTCCTGATGGTGTGGAAAATAGGGTTAACTAGCAACAGTATCTTTCTTCTAGGGGAGGGCCTAGAGCAGGGGCCTGAGACCTTGGAATGGGCTTGTAACCAGTGGCTTGTCCTGTAACCCGAACCCAGGGAAATTGAGCACTTCCTATCTTAATGGGACAAGGCTAAACTTTCAGATTTTTCATTTGCCACAGTAAGTAATCTTATGAGGGCTGTGAACCCAATTTTGGGTAAAGTAATTTGAATCAGCTATCAATATACTGGATTGGACAAAGAATAGTTAACTGTGGCAATGTGACTGAATTACGTGAGGAGACTTAAACAACAAGAGTTACTATAATAAGGCCCGTATGGTGTTCTCTCTGTCTCAGTTCTTCTGGTTAGCAAATGAGGCATTAGAAAACTTACTTTGGGCCAGTAGCTGAGTGCACACAGAGCAGGGAGACGTCCAGCAGTGGAGGCAGAAGCTCTGCAGAGACCACATGCCCTGCGGTGCTGGCATGTGACCCAGCAGCCCAGCCGAGTGCATGCTGACCTGAGAGGTGGCTCCCCGGAGAGGCCCAAGACCTGAGGCAACCATGCACACAAGGCACTAGTGGCCAACTGAACAGACACTGAGGTAGCCATACCAAATTGGCAACCCCAGCAACATCCTAGCCAGGCAATCGTGTCAAACCAGTAGACTGTGACACCCCCTGCCACAATGACTAAACATCAAAGGAAAGATACCAGAAATATGAAAAATCAAGAAAGCACACCACCAAACGGTAATAACTCTCAAGCTCTGGATCCGATAGAACAAGAAGCCCTTGAAATGTCTGACAAGGAATTTCATGTGATAATTCTAAGGAAACTGAATGAGATACAAAAAAACTCAGCTAGACAACATGATAAAATGAGGAAAAGTATACAGGACCTGAAAGAAGAAATGTACAAGGAAATCAATGCCCTGAAAAAGAATGTAGCATAGCTTGCCAAGCTGAAAAATTTATTCAACGAAATAAAAAACACAACAGAGAGTTTAACTAGCAGGCTTGCAAAAGTAGAAGAGAGAACTTCTGACCTTGAAGATGGGCTGTTTGAAATAACACAATCAGACAAAAAAAAAAATAAATAAAAAAGAGAATTAAAAGCATTGAAGAAAATCTAAGAGAGATATCAGACAACCTTAAGTGCTCAAATATCCAAGTCATGGGTATTCCAGAAAGGGAGAAAAAAGGAGATTGCATTGAAAACATATTAAACAAAATAGTGGCAGAAAACTTTCCAGTTATTGGAAAAGACACAGATCTTCAGATTCAGGAAGCTCAAAGATCCCCAAATGTATTCAACCCAAAAAGGTCTTCTCCAAGACATGTTATAGTCAAATTGGTGACTACCCAAGGTGATATACAAATTCAATGCAATCCCTATCAAAATTCCAATGACATTTTTCTCAGAAATGGAAAACACTATCCAGACATTTATATGCAATAACAAAAGACCATGCATAGCCAAAGCATGCTGAGCAAAAATAAATAAAGCTTGGAGGCATAACACTACCTGACTTTAAACTATACTACAAAGCTATAATAACCATAACAGCATGGTACTGGCATCAAAACAGACACACTGATCAATGGAATAAAATAGAGAATCCAGAAATCAACCCACACACCTACAGCCATCTGATCTTTGACAAACGCACCAAACCTATACACTGGGGAAGAGACTGCCTCTTTACCAAATGGTGCTGGGGTAACTGGATATCCATATGCGGGAGAATGAAACTAGACCCATTCCTCTCACCATATACTAAAATCAACTCAAAATGGATTAAAGAATTAAATATTCACCCCAAACAATAAAACTTCTTAAAGAAAACTTAGGACAAACACTTCAGGAAGTAGGACTGGGCACAGACTTCGTGAATACAACCCCAAAAGCAAGGACAACCAAAGGAAAAATAAACAAATGAGATTATATCAAACTAAAAAGCTTCTGCACAGCAAAAGAAACAATTAACAGAGTTAAAAGACCACCAACAGAGTGGGAGAAAATATTATGCAAAATATACATCTGACAAAGGATTAATATCCACAATATACAAGGAACTGAAACAACTTTACAAGAAAAAAAACAAGCAACCCAATTAAAAAATGGGCAAAAGACCTAAATAGGCATTTCGCAAAGGAAGATATATGAATGGCCAACAGACATATGAAAAAATGCTCAGCATCACTCAGCATTTGGGAAATGCAAATCAAAACCACACTGAGATACCATCTCACCCCAGTTAGGATGGCTAATATCCAAAAGACTGTGAACGATAAATGCTGGCGAGGTTGCAGAGAAAAAGGAACATTGTTGGTGGGAATGCAAAATGGTGCAGCCTTTATGGAAAATGGTATGGAGGTTACTCAAACAATTGCAGATAGATCTACCATATGACCCAGGTATCCCACTGCTGGGAATATACCCAGAGGAATGGAAATCATCAAGTCGAAGGTATACCTGTTCCGCAATGTTCATTGCAACACTCTTTACAATAGCTAAGAGATGGAACGAGCTCAAATGTCTATCATCAGATGAGTGGATACAGAAAATGTGGTATATCTACACAATGGAATACTACTCAGCTATAAAAACGAATGAAATACTGCCATTTGCAACAACATGGATGGACCTAGAGAGAATTATATTAAGTGAGACAAGTCAGGCACAGAAAGAGAAATATCACATGTTCTCCCTTATTTGTGGGAGCTAAAAGTAAAGAAATAAAATACCAGGAGGGGGGGAGGGAAGAAGACACAACAATTACAATTCCTTGAAGTTGATACGACAAGCAAACAGAAAGGACATTGTTGGGGGGGAGGGGGGAGATGGAGGAGGGAGGGAGGTTTCGGTAATGGGCCACAATAATCAACCACATTGTATATTGACAAACTAAAAAAGTAAAATGAAATTAAAAAAAAAAACCTAAAAAAAAAAAAAGAAAAGAAAATTTACTTTGGTTGCAGCCAAATTTTAATTTTTTATTTTTGTAAGAAAATTCTGCTGTGATGATATAGAATGTTTTAGATATTCTCATTTTGCTGATCATTGCTTGTTACAGCTCTCGCTGTGTAACAGATGAAAAAGGATTACTGAAAGCAACATGAATGCAATGAGAGCCCAAAGTGACTGTACCTCAGCAACTCTTCTGTGAGAAGGAGGAACTGTATAGCACCCCTGATTTGGTTTTTGCTTCAATTTTTATTGAAAAGACAAGGAAATTACAGGAAAAGAACAGATGGTTAATCAATCATAGTAAGAACATACAGAAACTGGCTATGTAACACTCTCCATCCAAGCATGCATGGCTCAAAATACTTTAAACAATATACCAACAAAAGAATCATAAATCTAAGCTAGGTGACATACAAAAGAAATAATAAGACAATCATGAAAGTGCCTGACTTCTTGAGAAACTCACAGAAACAGCTTAAAGCGAAATGAAAACAGCTTAAAGGAAAAACACCCATGCACTAACTAAGCTAGCAAAACGCCCTTGCAGATCTTAACTCACATGTTTTCCCAACATTTAAGCTTTGTTGTATTAAAGGTATTGCCCATAGAACAATCTTTGCTCTGTTTCAGTTCTCTTGTTCACATCAAAAGCTTTTTACTATGCGTTTCCTTTTCACAAAATTTTGCAATGAACACATTATATTAACAATCAATGTATATAATCCCTTACCTAAACATTGAGTAGAATTGATTTGGTGGGCTTTTGCCCCCCTAACTGTAGGCTCTTGCCTCCTATCCAAGGACTTTTGTCCCATGCATGCATTACCTAAAAACCGTATCTGATAATCAAATAGCAATTAAGATTTCTAACCCTCTACAATTGCTTTTCTGTGAGTTGGGACTATTATGATGAGTGCTTAGGTCTGGTGATGCTGATGTGTATTTTATTCTTTTAGTGAAGCATACTATCATTGCCTAACAAACACAATGCTTTGTCATCTAATTAGATAAAATAATCTATACTCCACTCTTCCTTAAAAATACAACATTCTATATCCATGGTGGGCATGCACTGGTAAGTAAGAAAGTACTGTGGTATGGCAATGCACGTGGCAGCTGAAACATTGTTGAGTTATAATGACAGCCCTGCAGTTTGTTGTATACCAAGAGTGGTGCAAAGTGGTGAGTGCCACAATTGCCTCTATAGCAACTACTCAAAAGCAGCCATAGACGGTACTGTCCAATGTTGGCTGTGTTACAATAAAACTTTATTTACAGATGCTTAGATTAGAATTTTATACAGTTTTCAAGTGTTGCAAAATATTTTTCTTTTGATTTTTTTTCAACCATTGAAAAATGTGAAGATCTGGGCCGAGCCCATGGCGCACTCGGGAGAGTGCAGCGCTGGGAGTGCAGCAGCGCTCCCGCTGCGGGTTGGATCCTATATAGGGATGACTGGTGCGCTCACAGCGCTCACTGGCTGAGCGCAGTGCGGCCAGTCTCAAAAAGGACAAAAAACAAACAAACAAACAAAAAAAAACGTGAAGATCATTCTCTGTTCATGGGCTATACAAAAACATGTCATGGGCCAGATGTGGCCTGAGAGCTCTAACTGTTGACCCCTGGTCTACATCTACTAAGAAAAGAAGCATGCAGGTATGCAACTAGGCCCCAAAAGACCCAGAGAGAGAAAGAATCATGCTCCTCTACAATGACTGACTTGGTAACTTTCTTGTGGTGTTGGGGAGAAACCTGTTGCAAGGACATGGCTATACCTCTAAGCCCCTGTAACCTGATTTCACTACTGTACAACAGTTTAACATTGAGGGAAAGGGTGACAGACAGTTGGGAGTGGGTGGGCTGTTAGGTAACTTTTCTTCTACTGTTCAAAGAAAAAAGCCTAGGACTTGACCAATGATTGCATGAGGGAAGAAAGCCGAAGAAGAGTTTTTGACCCAGGTATTGCAGCTGGATGACAGGGCCGCTGGTAGTTCTTGTACAATACATCTTAAGAATTTTATGGTGTCCTTGAGATTGGACTTTGTGCATCAAAAAGATGATCTAGAATTGACTGTGTTTAAAAAAATATTCCATTTATTAAAGTTATATGTTAAAATCCTAATTCTTCTTGAAGCTTTTAAAGTTCACTTTACATGTATAAAGGCAGAAAATTTTAATAATTACTTTTAAGATTCCATTTACAAATTTAGCTAAACTTGTTTAAAAATTTTAAGTTGCATTTAAAATTTTACACATTAATTTTTTTAAGGACTTCAATAGTCTGGCTCAACAAACCCTCTCAGGTGTTAGATTGATCCACATGAAATTGCCTTTTTGTAGGTAAACAAACAGATAAAAGCCAACTGAATATTGGCAATTTTACATGGTTAAACTCGGTACTTAACATCATTCTACATAAAATAAATGAAATTTATAAATATGGTGAGAAAGAAAAAATTGCACTAATTGAATCATACATTCTCTTAAATAATCCAATTCTCTACATAAATTTAGTAGGATTGCAAATCAGAAATATGTCTAAATTAATCAGTCAATTATTCATTTTAAATTAGAATCACAAGGCTAAACTGTTACTGAAATAGGCCAAGTTCTCTTAAACATTTCAAATTCTTGCATTAAGCATGTACAGTTTATTTTTAAACACTGTATTAATAATAGTATAGGGACACCAGCTGGAGTTTTGACTGTACTTGTAACACTGACGAAACACTCCAAGCCCATAGGCTGTTACAAGATCTCTTTAGCCTAGAGAAGGGGTGGCTCCATAGTCCACATTCCTGAGAGTCCAGTTACACATTCCCAACTTATTCTTTCTGGTCCTGGAAGTTTGTAATCCTCCAGCCAGGCTCCACAGACAGTTTAACCAAGCCCAAGGGGAAGTGGACACAATTCTTGCTTGGCCATCATGCTAGGGCTTACGTGCTTGCTCAGGGCTGATCTTGGGTTGGCAGCCAGAGAAAAGCTTTGAGTTTGGCAGACCTTAATAGTTCAAGTAGTAGTTTGCAGCATTTAAGAGACCTTCAATGTAGGGAGGATGTTGCATGCAGCCCAGGGGTCTTTAAATTGAGAAACACCTACCCCACCAGCATAAAAAGAAGACTGTGAGGAATAAAAGGAGAGTGTTGAGGGATGTTACACTTCTCACTGTGTAATGGAGACAAAAAAAAAAAAAAAAAAAGGATTATTCAAAGCACCACGAATGCAATGAGAGGCCCGAAGGGACTGCACCTCAGCAACTCCTCTGTTAGAAGGAGAAACTGGGTACAGCCTTGATTCAAAGTTAGCTTCTGTTTTTTGTTGTAAAGACAAGGAAGTTTCACAAGAAAAATCAGTTGATTCAATCATTTCAAAAGGATACAAAGACACAGGCAGTGTGACAAAAGTTATCTATGGCTAAGTATAGCTTAGACAATGGAAACTAGTGACATCAGTAAAATTAACAATGTGACATTGCAAAGTACAATTTGTGAAAAGCTAAATTGGTCAAACTGTGATCATTACCTAAAATATAACCTCTCCTCAAATGATTTAAGCAAAAGTTAACATTTTTATGATTAAATCTAAGTATAATTGTCTCTAAAGTTTCCACTGACAGAAAGCTTGCTCTTAGCAAACATTTTTTTCACATTTTTCCCTTCAGTAATTCTTAAACTCTCTTAATGGGATCAGTATGACAACCACCCGTTAGCTCTAAAATCATTAAAGTATACAATCCCATGCCTAAGCAGTGATTAGAGTTGCTTAGATGGGCTATTGCCAAGCTACCTGAAGGCTTTTGCCCCCTGGCCAGAGACAGTTGCCTATCCATGCATTACCGAATTAAAAACCCTATTCTAAAAATCAAATGAGAATCAACATATACTTAATTAGAATTGATTAAATGGGCTTTTGCCACAGTAACTGTGGGCTTTTGCCCCCTGGCCGTAGACTGTTGCCTCGTACATGCATTATCGAATTAAAAAGCCTATTCTAAAAATCAAATGAGGGGCCGGCCCGTGGCTCACTTGGGAGAGTGTGGTGCTGATAACACCAAGGCCATGGGTTCGGATCGGGGGTAGGGATGGCCAGTTAGCTCACTGGGTGAGTGTGGTGCTGACAACACCAAGTCAAGGGTTAAGATCCCCTTACCGGTCATCTTTAAAAAAAAAAAAAAGAAAAGAAAAAAAATCAAATGAGAATCAAGATTTCTAACCCTCTACAAAGGGAGTCAATTTCATATTCTCATAGATATGTCCTGTATGTACTTTTCCGTAAACTTAATGACTTGCAAATATACCTTATATCAGCTAGTTCTCCTTGCCTTGGTCCCTTCCACAATTGTACTCCTTTTCCCAGAGAAAGGCAGGCCTTAATTTCTTTGGAAACTTTCTAAATTACATTGCCTGGAGTAGAAAATCCTCTGGGGTGACAATTAAAGAAACAATTTGAAATATTGATGTCAATATTGGTAAAGTGAATGACTAACAATTGGCTAACATATCCTTGTACTATTCAGTCCATTTCCAATTATTTGTTTTCTTCAAAGAATAACTCAGAAATGCTCAGTTGTTTTGTTCACAAATTACTTACTCATATATGAGGATGTCAGCTTGTAGATTGAGGCAAAAACAGGGTTGATAAAGAGAGGAAAGGAAGGAAGTGGAAGAGTACTGAAGACTGCCTGGGAAGAGTAAATCTTGATTGCAAATTTTTGGGGTAAAGGATTAGCTGGTAGCTAGCTTGCAGAGAGGTCAGTTCTTGGGTGGGATGACTGGAGGTATCAAAGAAAACTGTTTCAGTTGTTTTGGATTTTCCAGAAAGTTCTTGAGAGTTCAGGCTCTGGTACAATGCCAGTGCCCTTCCATCAGCAACAGTAAGACTGGGTCTGCACCACTTCTCTCCTTAGAATTTCTTACAAATCCTCATAATGTTATGGGGTTATTAGCTGGTCAGTTATTAAAAATGATTTTGGCTCACATATTACCATAGAATTTGGGGCTTATAGCTAAGGAGTTCAAAGGATTGAGTGATAGTACTATATCCAAATGTCCATTTCCATTTATTAATTTATGTGAATAAGTTATCTCAGAGTTTGCACACATTAAAAACAAAAAAAGGAAAAAATAGGAATAAATTTTATACTGAACTGTTTCATCCTAGTAAAATGTGATATTAATGGATACATTAATATACCAAATATAAATACATATTCTATTTTTAAAAAGGCCTATTCAGGTCATTGAGACTTATTTCCAATGCTCTTTTTTTAAATTTTAAAATATATTAATATATATTAAGTACCAACATGTGTAATATGTTTACATTCAATTCTGTAAAATTAATAATTGAAATAATGACCCAGTCCAGAAGAAAATTTTTAACACCTAGTGATTTATAGTCACAAGAAAAAAAAAAGTTCAATTTATATATTTTTTTGTTTCAGAGAATTATGGTAGTGTAATTAAAACTTTAAGCAGGGGAGCAAGATGGTGACGGGTCTGGAGCAGGCGTGCCAGAGGACAGAACGAGCCTGAGAAGTGTGCGCTGTGCTGCCAGAGTACTATTTGCATTTCCAAGAGCAACAAAAAACAAATAAATCACTGATCAACTAATCTACAATGAAAAAAAGCAACTACAGTCTCGAGGTTTTAGGGCCGATGCAAAAGAAGATTCCTGAGAGCGCCCCAACCACGCCGGGAGACCGAGCAGCCCAAGGCAACAAAGGCCAGGAAAGACGGCACCAGCAACGCAGAGACGGAGAGGAAGGCACGGGGCCGGCCCAGCTCTGGGAGCTTTGTGAGTGACCCCCAGCCCAGCCCCGCTTGGGGGGCACAGGCCCGCCCGGCCCCCACTTACCACACCAGGCTAGGCACCTTCGGCAGCGCTGCCTCCATTTTCTCCAGGGGGT